>NC_141834.1:14690465-14843173 GCF_982586985.1 Callionymus lyra
TGGACACCTGGGATGTTGAAGTGAGTGAATCAGTGTCATCACACTATTGATACTCGATTGGTTTAGTCTAACATTTTTAATATCGAATTTAAAAGCCTGCAAATGAAAAAATATTGAATTTAGAACATTTATTTTTGAATTATTGTAATTAGAACATAAAAATATATGTTTATCTTTCTTTTTTCTTTAATATTCCATTAAAAAACCTTCAATAATTTCATTTATTTCAGTCGGGGGACGATTTTCTCGAGGAGCCCCCCATGCAGGTGGGCGACGCATACCTGCTGCTCTATTCTATCACCGACCGGGCGTCGTTCCTACGAGCCTCCGAGCTCCGCATCTCCCTTCGCCGCCGCCGCCCGGCCCACCACACGCCCATCATCCTGGTGGGCAACAAGTGCGACCTGGTGCGGCGCCGGGAAGTGACGGCGAGCGGTGAGTAGAAACGAGCCCGACCTCCATCCTCCACCGATGCTCGACAATATTGTTGGATTAAGTTGAAAATTGTTTGATTATAGTTGAAAATAGTTTGATTACAGTTGAAAATAGTTTGATTATTGTTGAAAATAGTTTGATTATAGTTGAAAATTGTTTTATTATAGTTGAAAATTGTTTTATTATAGTTGAAAATAGTTTGATTATAGTTGAAAATAGTTTGATTAAAGTTGAAAATGTTTTGTTTATAGTTGAAAATTGTTTTATTATAGTTGAAAATTGTTTTATTATAGTTGAAAATTGTTTGATTATAGTTGAAAATAGTTTGAGTTCAGTTGAAAATAGTTTGATTAAAGTTGAAAATGTTTTGTTTATAGTTGAAAATTGTTTTATTATAGTTAAAAAATGTTGATTATAGTTGAAAATTGTTTGATTATAGTTTAAAAATGTTGATTATAGTTGAAAATTGTTTGATTATAGTTTAAAAATGTTGATTATAGTTGAAAATTGTTTGATTATTGTTAAAAGATGTTGATTATAGTTGAAAATTGTTTGATTATAGTTGAAAATTGTTTGATTATAGTTGAAAATTGTTTGATTATAGTTGAAAATTGTTGGATTAAGTTGAAAATTGTTTGATAATAGTTGATAATTGTTTGATTATAGTTGAATTTTTTTGATTATAGTTGATAATTGTTTGATTATAGTTGAATTTTTTTTGATTATAGTTGAAAATTGTTGGATTATAGTTGAAAATTGTTGGATTATAGTTGAAAATTGTTTATATATAAAACTCGTCCATCTCGACCGACTCTCTTACATACATTTTCGTCTCCAGAAGGTCGCGCCTGCGCCGCCGTCTTCGACTGCAAGTTCATCGAGACGTCGGCCGCCATGCAGCACAACGTGTGGGAGGCGTTCCACGGCGTGATCCGGCAGCTGCGTCTGCGCCGGGACGCCGGGGCCCGCCGGCGGCGCTCCGGGCTGGGCGAGCGCCGGGAAAGCCTGCCGCTCAAGGCCCGACGCTTCCTGGACAAGATGGTGGCGAAGAACAACCCGTGCGTGGCCTTCTGGCTCAAGTCCAAGTCCTGCCACGACCTCTCCATCCTCTAGGACGCCATTTTGTTTTTTTCCGTACGAGTCGTTGTTGACCTGTGAACAAAAACACTCTTGTGCCCGATCTTAGAGCGAAAACATTTCCTCTCCTTGACGTTCTCTCGTCGCAAGATGGTTTCCAAACATGGACGACGACTCGAGGACGTCGAGGAAAAAATGTCTACAAGTTTGAAAGAGTCTGTGATGATGTTGAAGATCCTGCTGAGAAACAAGGACGACTGCGGCAGATGTTGAATGAACAAATAAGTCTAATTTTAAGAAAGTTATTTCCTCTTTATACATCATTAATGCTTTAATTTTTATTAAAGATTAAACTGCAAAAATTATTAAGAAGATTTTTAGTAAGTAAAGTAAGTAAAATATCCTTTTTCTTTGGAACTTCAAATACAAAAAAAAAAGGTTATTTGCGAAAAAGTTGGTGTACTTTCAGGTATGTTTAAATATAATATTATAATATAAAAAACATATGAAAGAAGAAATTGCTGAAAAA
Source organism: Callionymus lyra (assembly GCF_982586985.1). Lineage (NCBI taxonomy): Eukaryota > Metazoa > Chordata > Actinopteri > Syngnathiformes > Callionymidae > Callionymus > Callionymus lyra. The sequence goes on from NC_141834.1 coordinate 14,692,507, forward strand.
CGTTTTAAGGACGAAATGAGTCTCATCTTAAATAAGTTACTTCCTTGTAATCGATCTTGAAGCTGCTTTTAAAATCCATCGACGATGATAATATTCATCGTCTTCTTTTTAAAACGATAAATATAGGCGGGAAAATACCGTTTTTTTAAAAGTGTAATCACTTTAAAAACTGCAAAAAGTACTTAAAAAAATGAATATTCATCTATTGTTTAAATATAAGTGGGGTTTTTTTATTCTAAATTGTCAAGAAGAGATTATTTTTACACAATTTCTTGCTATAAATTGAAAATAAATCTTCTCTTTGTTGATTAGCATCTGCTACGAAAACTTGTCCAGAAAACGTTTCAATTTTAGTATTTTAAGACAAGCATTATTTCGTCTAAACATGAAGCCAAACTAAAACTGTATATAGTCAGTCACGACTTTTATTTTTGTATACAAACTTTTGTTATTTATTCACTTTCACAACATCATACTACACAAAAAATAACAATTTTAATATGTCAAATATAAGTCTTTTATTTTTATATTCTAGTATTTTTAATTGTAGCCTTGAGCTCGCTGATCTGAACTTCACCTTTTTGAGCAACATTTGCTACGTACACATATTTTTCGTGCGACGTTTCGTGAGAAATGAAGAGAAATGAAAGCGAAAAATGTGAGTTAGGGGGACGTCTTGAAGAACACCTACCCACCCTTTAAAAAAAAAAAAGTAAAAAAGCTTTTCCTAGTCATTCAGAACTTTTTTTTAAATGCCAGCGACTGGACCTTGAGTGTAAATCTGAAGGCTGTTGTGTTGTACATTTGTAAAGTCGAGATGTTTTTTGTTTTTTTGCACAAAGACGTTTGATTGTATTTCTGGTGATTTGAATAAACGAACAGAGGCGTCTGACAACATGTCTGACTCAGCGGCGACAACACGCCCTGAGAGCAGATGAGTCACTTCATGCTATTGTGTTACAAAATGAAAGTGTTTGATTGTCCTTTTTACGATTGATGTGGGGGGGGGGAGGGGCTAAATCTTCTCTGGTGTCAATCATCCGCGATGGCTCAACACCACAGGCCCAGATAAAGAAAGATTGATCGAGAGAGTTGGTCCGAGGGTGAAGATCTCAGGTCTTAATCTGGACATCGTATCCTGGGTCTGCACCGGGGCCTCCTCCTAAGTATCAATCAGATCCAACACATTTAAAATCAGGAAAAAATCAATAAAAAATCCTCGAGTCACATTTGTCCGTGAATTGATTTGATTCTTTAGTGTGATTTAGAAAATAATTGTTGAAAATTGTTTGATTATAGTTGAAAATTGTTTGATTATAGTTGATAATAATTTGATTATAGTTGAAAATTGTTTGATTATAGTTGAAAATTATTTATATATAATGAAAAATTGTTTGATTATAGTTTAAAACTGTTTGATAATAGTTGAAAATTGCTTGATTATAGTTGAAAATTGCTTGATTATAGTTGAAAAAATGTGATTATAGTTGAAAATTGTTTGTTTGTAGTTAAAGATAGAATTGTATAATTGTATAAAAACACAAATAAATTGTCAACCATCATAAAGGAGAAGATTAGGTTGAAATAAATTGAAATCAATGAATAATGTGGGTTCTAGGAATGGTTAGCTTTCGACAAGAGCTGCTATCAGATGCTAACTCCTGTCATTAGCAAACATGTCACAGTGATCATGGGCTGCTCTTTAGACCTGACACACACACACACACACACACACACACAAAAAAAAAAAAAACCTTGAAGGAACTTCCTGTCGTCTACAAACAAACCTCTTATCAGCCGGATCTCATTCCTCGAGTCAAAGTCTGAACCTTGGATCTCGAGTCTTCTAATGGTGACCAGAAGATACTTGTGTCACTTCAACTCAACTCTCTCAAGTCTTTGGAAGATCCTTCACCTTCACAACCTTCTTCTTCTTCCTGCCTCTCCCTCTCACCTCCTCTGTGATTGGTCGACGGCTCGTAGACAATCATTAGATTCAATAAAACATTAGCGCGAGTTAACGTTTGACCGCTGCCTGCTGAGTCTCTTCCGCCTTGTTCTGCACACTCGGTCTCTTCTGGCTCCAGGCTCAGGTAAGGCTGCACGACTCTCCGACGTTCATGGTGTTGATTATTGTGTTCGTGGAAACAACACAACACACTTTGTTGTGTCGTTCACTTGTGTCTTTTCGAGGAGATGCTTCCTGTGTTTCCGTGTCTTCGGAGTCGCTGGTTTGACTTTGAAGGGTCACGATTGGATCTTCACTCAAAACTTGTTGCTTAAAAATGTCCTGTTAATAATGTATATTTATCTTAAAATAGCTTTATAATAAGTCGTTGTTTTTGTTTAAACTCGTAAAACTCATCAAATTTTCGCGACTCGTACTCGTTTTGCAAGTAGGTACGAAATTAAATGACAATATTAAGATAAAGAAAATTGTTTTTGTAGGAAGAAAATGAAAAAGTTTGATTGAATTTGAGCCAAAGCTTAAAAATAAGAATTAAAAACTTAAAAAAAGGGTGTGACTCAATGTCACCTTTGCATAGCTGCCCTCGCTAACCTGTGGCCGCGGCTCAATGTCCGTTTAGACTTGGTTTAAGCAACTAAATGACGTGAAAAATAAATACAAAATACAGGTTTATATCGGCCAAAAAAATAAAAACAATAAATTATTTAATTCTTCATTAATACAGCGAAGCAATTGAGAAAATACAACTTATTCTATTTCTATTCAATATATTAATTAATTAATCTTAGCATAACATACATTATAATGTTTAATATATGTAGTTTTAATTTTGTAAAACATCCACATTGTTTCCCTTTTTTTGTAAATTCTGAAATTGTCAATTTAAAAAAACTCTAAATCAAATAATGATACATGACAAGTTGGTTGTCGGAACAGGAACATACTTTACAAAATAAAAGTGAAACTGTTTTTTTTTTTAACACCACTTACTTTTAGATAAAAGTAGAGTCATAAATAAGGTAATATATAATAATAAGGTAATAATATAATGTTATTTATATATAGTGTTTGTTTATTTTTGCCGACAAACGCTCTCAATAAATCCTCCGTCTTAACTTTTGAGTTGATTTACTCGTAGATATATTCAGAGTATAATTGCTCTTTAAACCACAGCGTGCAGCACTTTAGTGTAGTAAAACTTTCAACATGCTAGTAATCATTACTGCGATGATTCATTATGCCGGCGTTATCAAAAAACTTTTAGTAGTGATCGGTTAATGATTCAATCACCGCACTGACACACACTGACACCTAGGGGTCAAAGGTTAGGGATCATATTTTTCACGTCAAACTCCCGCAAGGCCATTTTTGACCCCTAAGACTTCTGGGACATTTACCCGTGAGATGATCGTGTTTTTTCCGAAAACATTGACGAAATCTGCCCCCAGGGGCCGATCGAACGTGGCCCCAAGCATTTGTGTCCACAATTGAGACTGATTTTTTGTGTTTAATAACCAGCGATGGGAGGAAACTGGAGTGCCGGTGCGAAGCGCCGTTGGTAAAGCGAATTCCCAGAATGCACTGCAACAGTTGTGTTAAGGACGTTACAAGGACACACAAAAAAACCCAACCTGTTTTGGATTTTGAAAATGTGTGTTTTGAATTCACAAAGTCATCAGAAGTACATGCATACATTTAAAAGATTAAATCAGATCATCTTTTTCTCGTTAAAGGAACTTTTAGTCAACAAATTAATATATTTAGTGCCATTAAAAGATTATTTCAAGCTCAGTTTATTTCATTTTAATCATTAATGAACGTATAAATGTTAAATAACTAAAGTATATTTTTCTGAGATTAGCATTATTAGCTTGTCTACCTTTCCTGGACAGTATTTAACGTTTAAAGGCACATCTTTTAATGCAATATCGTACGATATGTTTTGAGTTTTTTTAAATATTTTTTATTACAGAGGCATTGAAACTATAGCGTCTAAACTTTCAGTTTCACAGGTGGGTGTGACTCGCACACGTGTGGAACTTGAGTCTCCGCTCAAAGTATAACCGAACGTCTCAAGGACGGACTTCGTGAATCAATAACCCGAACAATTAGTTTCCGTTCTCTGTCTTAACAACTTCTGCTTTGATGTCCATCATCTCGTCCTTTGCTTCTCCACGCCAGGTTACCATGACGACCCTGCTCCCTCTCCTGTTGCTCCCGCTCGTCCTCAGCACGGTAAGAGCTCACAAACGCACCCGAAGAAGAGTTTTTTTCCCCGGCGGTTACTAATTGAACGTCGATGGAAAGTGAATTGTGAGTGGTGGTCCCTAGACTTCGACCCGATGCTTTCAATAAATAACCCACAAGACTGTACTCAGTGACGAGTACGGCCGCGCTGACCTTTGTGTCGGGCGTTATATAGGTCACGAGGTCCGCGTGAAAATAACTAAATGTATGTGTTAACATGGTGCGAGTCCCATCCTGCACTGCAACAGTCAACGTGTGCTCCGAAAACAGGCTGCTGGGACGGGCCTGGAGGACAAGAAGGTTCCGTTCGAGAACATGGTGGTGAGTGTGGCGGAGAAGACCCCCGTTCCTTACGCACTGAACCAGGTACTCATTCATTCATTCGTTCATTCACTAATGTCACGCTATATACTCGTGATGGAGTCACAGAAGGGTTTTCTATCGTCATATTGTACGAAGTTATTTCCAATTATCATTATTTCCTTTTGACATGTTTTTATTGCAGACGTAATTTTTGGCGTATATTATTTTGCTTTAATATAATACACATATTTGAATATTTACACAAGAAATAAAATACAACAAATTATCACCACCTCTGAATTAAAACGGTTATATACTTTATATATATATATATAATGGTATTTATTTCATATTTCTATAGTGTATAATATAATTACAATTTTAAATAGTAACATGCAAACATTTACAGCGTTTATTCCTTTTTTTATGTTGCAATTAAAATTCAGGCCACTAGATGGCAGCGGTCATTACATACCACACAGTTATAGGAACAATAAAATCTTGCCAGATCCCGTTGATGACTGAGGACGAGAGGATACAGTCGACTCTAGCTGATGTTTGGACATATTTTTGGTTTCAAAACATATGAAATCAGTTACGACTTCAGTCAAGAGTCATGTGGTCTGTAAATTCTGCAACACCAGAGTCAAGTACTCGACAATACTACAAATATATCCTTGTTTCTACAGTATCATTATATATCTTGTTGTTTCGCCCAGTATTGTGAGACGTATGGTATTGTAACCCTAAAAATAATACTGATCCTAACTGTTTCTTGCTGTACTGGTTTTATATTTATTCTTCCTTTTCTTTTTTGATTCTTGGTCAAAACAGTTTTTTTCACACTTGCTATGTCACTAGTTTCAGACCAAACATACCGGAGTGAATAATTTCCAGCTGAAAGGAGAAGGAAGTGACGCCATTAAAGTCTCCAGAGATGGTTGGCTCTTCCTGGACAAGGTCCTCAGCTGGTCCGAAAGCGACAGCTACGTGGTGGCGGTGAGACGATCGTACTCGACCACCTCTTTTATTTGACTAAATAAATGCAACAACGTCGCTCCCGATATTGTCCAGGTGGAGGCGCTGGCGGACGACCGAGTGGTCGAAGGTCCAATTTTTGTCACCGTAAACGTGGTGGACATCAACGACCACGCTCCTCACTTCAACCAGACCGACTACGCCGCAGTGGTTCGAGAGAACAATCCGGCAGGTGAGTGTGATTCATCCAACAGGAAGTCGTGACAACCAACTAACTGTGAGGTCATCGCCAGGTGTTCCCTTCACTCGGGTGTTTGCGTCGGACCAGGACGACCCGGAGACTCCGAACGCTCAGCTGAGGTTCAGCCTGGTCAGCCAGCTTCCCAAGAGAGACAACGTGGTCTTTTTCCAGATCGATCCGGTCAGCGGCGAAGTCTCCACCACCGAAGAAGGTCTGATCCGAAACCGCCCGCCAAACATCATCTCTGGGGCTGTAATCTGTCGTTCTCTTGCCTGTAATCTGCCGGTCGAGTCAATCCAGATTACACAGATCATCTTGTGCCTGCTCAAGATTAACGCCCATTTGAGCCAGATTGCTTAAATATGTCGTGTGATGTGGATCGTGATTGTGTCTGTGCATGAAGAGGCCTGGTCGCATCTGCTCCTGCTGATTAAGTTCAGTCACGTTCCTCCGCCACGTTTTCAACTCCATGATGCTCAAGCGGTTTCGGTTTTTTTTTAAAGGAGAGCGGCAGCTGAAGGCCAGAGAGACCATCCACTTCACCAGGGGCGAGGAGCGAGGCGTTGACGCCCTGAAGAAGAAGTTCGACGACTACTGTCCTGTGAAGGAGATTCCATACGAACTCAACCCCTTCTTCACCTGCGTGGAGAGAGCCGGTGTGTGACCTCAAGCATCCATCTAGACCACATAGACCCTAATGTTGTCTTTAAAATTGTATGACCTTGTGGTAGGTAGGTAGGTAGGTAGGTATGTAGGTAGGTAGGTAGGTAGGTAGGTAGGTAGGTATGTAGGTAGGTAGGTAATAGGTTATAGGTTATAGGTTATAGGTTATAGGTGATAGGTTATAGGTTATAGGTTATAGGTTATAGGTTATAGGTAGGTAGGTAGTAAAACGATGAAAACTGGGTCCGTTTCCGTCGCTCCAATACGACGTCACGTCCGGGTCTCAATACTTTGCTTTATGGAGAGAAAAGGTCAAATGCAGAGTGTAGCGGGTCGTTTATTCGCCGCTACAAGTCAAACAAAGATACAAACTTTTACGATCGATCGGACACGCTCTTTGCTGGCAGGTCTACAGGTCAATAGCTCCGGGAAAGACGGTCCAGTACTATAGAGCTTCGCTATATTTAAGGGAAAGTTTCCTGTCCAGGGGGTGGTCTCTTCCGGGGCAGTGGTTCTTTCAAGTTCGTTCATGTCTCGGGTCACCTGGAGAGTAACTTCCTTGCTTCCCTGTTGCGTGGGCGGATGCCTTCGTTTTCTAGCCACCCTTTTTTGGGTGTGTTCTGCTTTGCTCTTTGTTTCACGCCACCAGGTGTGAAACGGGCAGACGGGCAGATGTTAGAGTATTCGCTGTTATGACTCTACTTCCGCTCCAAGCTTTTCTTGAAACAGTGTATCAGTCTGGAGTGAAATGTTGATTGTGAATGTGTATTCAAACGTTTAAGCTCTTAGATGAAGCTAGTAATTTATACTTTATATTTTGATTATATCTTAGCATTAATTTAAGTATGGCGTATACGTATAGTGTATAATAATTTTGACTGGGTAAGTGGGTCGGTAGGTAGGTAGGTAGGTAGGTAGGTAGGTAGGTAGGTAGGTAGGTAGGTAGGTAGGTAGGTAGGTAGGTAGGTGGGTAAGTGGGTGGGTAGGTGGGTGGGTAGGTTGGTAATAGGTAGGTAATAGGTGGGTAGGTAGGTAGGTAGGTAATAGGTAGGTAGGTAGGTAGGTAGGTAGGTAGGTAGGTAGGTAGGTAGGTAGGTAGGTAGGTAGGTAGGTAGGTAGGTAGGTAGGTAGGTAGGTAGGTAGGTAGGTAGGTAGGTAGGTAGGTGGGTAAGTGGGTGGGTAGGTGGGTGGGTAGGTAGGTAATAGGTAGGTAATAGGTGGGTAGGTAGGTAGGTAGGTAGGTAGGTAGGTAGGTAGGTAGGTAGGTAGGTAGGTAGGTAGGTAGGTAGGTAGGTAGGTAGGTAGGTAGGTAGGTAGGTAGGTAGGTAGGTAGGTAGGTAGGTAGGTAGGTAGGTAGGATAGGTAGGTAGGTAGGTAGGTAGGTAGGTAGGTAGGTAGGTAGGTAGGTAGGTGGGTAAGTGGGTGGGTAGGTGGGTAAGTGGGTGGGTAGGTGGGTGGGTAGGTAGGTAATAGGTAGGTAATAGGTGGGTAGGTAGGTAGGTAGGTAGGTAGGTAGGTAATAGGTAGGTAGGTAGGTAGGTAGGTAGGTAGGTAGGTAGGTAGGTAGGTAGGTAGGTAGGTAGGTAGGTAGGTAGGTAGGTAGGTAATAGGTAGGTAGGTAGGTAGGTAGGTAGGTAGGTAGGTAGGTAGGTAGGTAGGTAGGTAGGTAGGTAGGTAGGTAATAGGTAGGTAGGTTGGTAGGTAGGTAGGTAATAGGTAGGTATAATAATGTGTTGTTCTTTAGTTACTGTCCCAGAATTAGAAGGAAGAAGTTATTTCCTTGAACATGTTTTGTATCCTGCGTGTTTTAGAGACAAGGAGGCGAAACATTAACCCCCTGGACGACCCAGACTACGTCCTCTTTGTACGGGTGCAAGATCTCAACGGTGCTTCCGAAGTGGCTCTCAGTGGTAACGCCAAAGTGAACATCGCTGTCAGGCCGAACCTGTGGGTCAGCCCCGGTCGTCTGACCGTGAAGGAGAATCTTAAGGAGACTTACCCGCTGGTCATCGCTAAGGTCAGTGAAAGGAGGCGGAAAAAAGTAACATTTTTCAACAAACCGGCACTTTGTTTGGATCCAGGTCCAATCTAACGATGAAAAAGCCGTCTACCAGCTGGTGCAGAAGGAGCGAGAGCTGAGGTTCCCCTTCGAGATCAACGTCGATGGAGAGATCCTGCTGACTGAGATGCTGGACAGAGAAGAAAAGAGCATGGTAGACCGACGCAAGTTCAAACCAACGTCAAGAAAAGGAGTTTAAAACTTCTCACGATGTTTCAGTACATCCTGGTGGTCCTGGCCAAGGACGTCCACGGGAACGAGGTCGACCCACCCATGGAGATTCAAGTCATCGTGGCCGACGTGAACGACAACCAGCCCGAGTGTTTGAACGCGGAGAGTTATTTCGAGGTGCAGGAAGGTGAACCGGCAGGTGAGGAGCGAGACGTCCCGAAGATAACCGTCGGTTCACTGATGAAACTCTGGCGACCACAGGAAGTCCGATCGGGACCCTGGTGGCGATCGACCGCGACGACGAGGAGACCCTGAACGCCCGGTTGACCTACACCATCGTGTCCTCGGACCCGCCCTCCAATACCTTCTCCATCGATGCTGCCTCTGGACAGATCCAAGCGCTTCTGCCTCTGCAGAGGAAACAGCAGCAGATCTACAAGTTTAGCGTCAGAGTCAATGATCCTGGTGAGTCCAGAGCTGACATCAGTGACATCAGATGATTGAATGATTGAATTTCAAAGGTTTTCTCAGGGTCAAGGTGACCCGAAGGCCTGAAAACAAACGTGTTTGTGGTATCCCTTGTGTTGTCTCAGGGTCAAAGTGACCCGAAGGCCTGAAAACAAAAGTCTTTGTGGTATCCCTTGTGTTGTCTCAAGGTCAAAGTGACCCGAAGGCCTGAAAACAAAAGTGTTTGTGGTATCCCTTGTGTTGTCTCTGGGTCAAGGTGACCCTAAGGCCTGAAAACAAATGTGTTTGTGGTATCCCTTGTGTCGTCTCTGGGTCAAGGTGACCAGAAGGCCTGAAAACAAATGTGTTTGTGGTATCCCTTGTGTCGTCTCTGGGTCAAGGTGACCAGAAGGCCTGAAAACAAATGAGTTTGTGGTATCCCTTGTGATATCTCTGGGTCAAGGCGAACAACCTCCAACAGTGCATGTATTTATGGAAGCCAGGGAGGTCGTTGACCTTGAGATAATACAAGGTATCTTTATTATGTATATTATATATATACTGTATATATTATTATATATCTTTTATTTGCATTGCATCAATCATTTGTATACATTATTTTTTTTAATAAAATTTAGGTAAAACAGTTTTAATATTCTCCAAATTAAAAAACATTTGATATTCAATTTTCTTTTTAAATCCGTAGAGTTTTAAATTTAATGAAGGTTGTGGAACAATAATACAAACAATTTTACAAAAACTTTTAATTGAAATTGTGTTTTTTAAGCATTCAATTTCTCTTTTTTATTTTAATTTCTCTTTTTTTATTGAATTAAAACATTTTAATGTTTTCAATTTTACATTGAATTTAATAGACTACAAATAAAAAAATGTTGATTTTATTTCAATTATTTTTGAATTACTGGAATTAAAATATCAAACTCTATGTGTAAAAATAAATTGCATTTATTTTGAAAGTAATTCTATATTATATATATTATAGTATAGTATCTAAAAGAAAACATATTAATATAGAAATGATTGAATTCAATTTAAAAAAACAATTCAATACTTAAGTTTCTTAATTTAAAAAGTTAAATTAAACCGAACCGTTCAATATTCCGATGGCACTGATACATAGAGTTGTAGGTTCAATGCCCCGGAACTGAACCCTCTGATTCTCACCCTCACAGTCTACCTGGCGGAATGCAAGGTCGTGATCAAGGTCATCGACGTCAACAACGAGATGCCGATCTACGAGCAGAAGGAAGTGAGTCGACCTTCGGACCGTCTTTAGCAACATGGCGTTGACCCCGTGTGTCCGTGTCACAGTACAGGGGTCCCCCTCTGGCCGAGGACGCCCCGGTGGGTCACACGGTTCTGACCCTCACGGCCACGGACGCCGACGACCCCGACAGCGGAAGCTCTCGGATCTTCTTCAACATCACGGCGGGCGACGAGAACGACGTTTTCACGGTGGTGACCGATGGGAGCGGAGTCGGCCATCTTGTTTTAGCCCAGGTGATTTATGGCTATATTTTCTTCTTATATCTCTGTTTAATAATTGTAGTCTTTGAAAGTATATGTGTAACATTTTTTTAGGCATTCAATTATTTACATTTAATATTTGAATTAAAAAAAATAATCTATATAGAAAGCTTGATTAAAAACAATGACATCATTTAATTAAAGAAATCGAATATTTTAAAAATTGAATGCATTTTTTTGTTTAAGATTTTGTTTAAAATAATTTAAAAATATCGTCTTTATTTTGTATTTATATCCTTTTTAAATTCAATATAAAAACCACCAGACAATATTGAATTTAAAATGCTACAAATAAGAAACTATTAAATTTAAAAAATATATTTTTAAAATCTTCACAAAATCTTTGTGTAAAAAAAACAACTATTCAATTGGAAAAATATCTAAATTTTAACTAAATAATTAGAAAAAAATAAATCAAGCTTCAACCTTAAAAAATGGTAAATTTTTATCCATTTTTGTTCATATATACATAAAAAAACAAGATTTATTTTTTAATGTTAATCATATATTTAGTTCTTTGTTTCCACAAAGAGGTTGGTTTTTTGACATCAGTCCCCATTTTCAGAGACGTTTATTTTTAGCTCATTTTTTAACTTTTCATAGTGAAATTAGGTAACATTTTACTGTTTTAATGAGACTTCAGAAAACAATATTTTCAACATATGGGCAACAATAATTTGGGTTCACAAGGGCCACCTATATTGAACCTTGGTTTTTCAACATTAGTCCCAATTTTCAGAGACGTTGGTTTTTAGCTAATTTTTCAACTTTTCGTAGTGAAATTAGATAGAATTTTACCATTTTTTAAAAATTTACAAACCAACATTTTCAACATTTGGGCAACATTAATCTGTTACAACAGTAACACAAATATATTAGTTAAAAAACTGTTAAAAATAGGAATAAAAACACATTAAGGCGCTATATAAATAGAGATTATTATTATTATTATTATTATTATTATTTATGTTACATGAAAATTAAGAAAGAATTTACATATATTTATATATTTCCTCCATCAGCCCCTGGACTTCGAGACGTCGCCCACCTACGAGCTCCAGATCGACGCCCGGAACCCTGAACCCCTGATGAAGGGCCTGGAGTATGGAAGCGAATCCACGGCCTTCGTCTACCTCACCGTCACCGACGTGGACGAGGTCCCCGAGTTCAGCCTGGACATCCTGGCCGCCACCGTCCAGGAGAACATCACCAAGGGGTCGGTGCTGCTGACGGTGGAGGCCGAAGACCCCGAGGGCAAAGAGATCAGGTGAGGAGACCCGGCGTCTGGAGGAACTTTTTTACTTAATAGATGTTGTTTTCGCAGCTTCAAGCTGGACGGAGACGCTCAGGGCTGGCTGGAGATGGACCCGTCCTCGGGTCAGATCAAGACCAAATCCAAACTGGACCGAGAAATCGTGAAGTCCTTCACCGTCACCGTCACCGCCTTTGAAAAAGGTGAGCGAGACGTTCAGGGACAACTTTTTATTTTTATTTATTTATTCTTTCTTTATATGACCTGGAGACGACAAAGTGCTCCGTGGCCTCGTCAGCGAAACTAGATTAAAGTGAAAGTGTGACAGTTACCTACGGTTGGAGAAAATAAGCCTCAAATTGTCGCGGAGTGTTTTGAAGGAACAAATCACCGTCAGAGGCTGAGACACAGATGGAACCTCTTATGTGGGAACTATTCATAGACTTCTATCTGGACCGGAGGCTGTGGATCCTGTCGCGACCGTGACTAGAAACACATGTTTTTCAAGCTCTCGCTTTGTTCGTCAACCTGTGTCTTAACAGGCGCTTTTCAGCACTTGTTGGGTCGGATTTTGTAGAAGTAACAGTATGAAAATCGGCCAAAAATCAGTCAAAAATCCCAGTCTCTGATCCCAGTCTCTGAAAATCGGGACTAATTTCGAAAAAACCAAAGTTCAATATCGAGGCGGACCATGTGAACACAAATTAATGTTGGCAAAATATTGAAAATGTTGGTTTGTTAAGTCCTAAAAAAACTGTAAAATTTGAACTCATTTCACTATGAAAAGTTATAAAATCAGAAAAAAAATCCAAGTCTCTTAAAATTGGGACTATTGTCAGAAAACCAAGGTTCAATATCAGGCAGGCATTAATGTTGCCCATATGTTGAAAATGTTGGTTTGTAAAGTAAAAAAAAATCTGGTAAAATTAGACCTAATTTAACTACGAAAAGTTGAAAAATGAGCTAAAAATCAACGTCTCTGAAAATGGGGACTGAAAAAAACAAGGTTCAATATGGGGGCCCTTGTGAACCCAAATGAATGTTGACAAATGTTGAAAATGTTGTTTTCTGAAGACTCCAAAAAACTGTAAAATTCGACCTAATTTCACTACAAAAGTTGAAAAATCTGTTAGAAATCAATGTCTTTGAAAATAGGTAATAATATCGAAACACAAATTAATGTTGGCCAAATGTTGAAAATGTTGGTTTGTAAAGTATCAAAAAAACAGTAAAATTCGACCTAATTTCACTACGAAAAGTTGAAAAATCAGCTAAAAATCAACGTCTCGAAAATGTGACCTAATGTCAAAAAAGTTCAACATCGGGCGGACCAGAAGCCCTTGGAGAAGTAACACAATTAATTTTACGGTATAACCCCATCACTTGAAGATGTACAGTACCATGAGGAATAACAAGAGTGTTTAAAGATATAATGTTGGCACTGGAAGTCCTAACATTAACACCTGTAGCCACAACACTTAGATGCTTAACATAAACACTTGAAGACATGAGTAATTGAAGATATACCAGGAGCACTAAAGGGTAAAATTTCAGGTAAAACTTGAGCACTTACAACAACCATTTTCCAAATGTCTTTCTAGGAAACCCAAGCATGTCCAGCCAGCAAGAACTCTCGGTGACACTGCTGGACGTCAACGACAATGTTCCCCAACTGGTCAAGTCCCAGGACTTCATCTGCATCAAGAAGCCACAGTCAGTCCTCATCAAGGCCCAGGACCCGGACGACGCCCCCTTCTCACAACCTTTCACCTTCGCCTTTGCCCACGGCAAGAAATCCCCCAACTGGGACCTTCAAACGGTGGACGGTACGGTGGGATCAGTCGTGCTGGGCCAGGACACTGTGATGGTTCATGGGTGTTTTATTCAGGTTCGACGGCTAAACTGAGTTTGAGGAAAACCCCCACGGTGGACCACACGTACTCCATCCCCATCAACATCAAAGACAACGCAGGCATGGGCGTCACCCACTCCCTGGAAGGTAAGTCTGCTTCTGGACGGTAAGAAGTTGGTTCAAGACCAGCTGGACTATGGGAAAACTCTTCCGTCTCCAGTGCGGGTCTGCAACTGCACCGAGCTGGGCTACTGCTACATCGCTCCCGAGGCTAGGACCGCGACATGGGGCATGGGTCCCACCATCGGGATCTTGGCCGGGATTATAGGTTTTGTAGGTGAGTCCAGTATAAAACGTTCAAAACAGGAGTCCTTTCCAACACACTCCAACACGGTCACTTCCCGTCCCGGTTCTTAATACTTCGCTTTGTGGAGAAAGATGGTCAATCGGACACACTTCCTCTCGGCGACTCTACAGGTCAATAGTCCCGGAGAAAAAGGTCTCGAACTGTAGAAACATTGCGATATTTAAGGCAAATTTCCGGGCCGGGAGGTCGTCTCTTTCCGGCCAAATGGTTCTTTCAAGTTGCCTGTGCCACCGATCCCCCGTAGCGAGACTCCCTAGTTTTTCTTCCTGTTATCTAATTATTCAAATGTTCTCTGGTGGGGGTTTCCGTCTTTTAGCCCCCCTTTCCCGGGTGTGTCTTGCTTCGTTCTTTGATCCACGACCCAAGGTGTGAAAGGGCAGACAAACAGACGTTTTAAATAACCGGTGTAGTATCTCTAATTCTGTTTCAAGCTTGTCTTGAAACAGTGTAAATCAGTCTTGAGTGAAATGTTTAAGCTCTTAGATGAAGCGAGTAATTTATACTTTATATTTTGATTATCTTTTAGCATTCATTTGAGTATGTCGTATACGTATAGTGTGTAATAATTTTAATCTAACAAGTAGCAACATCAAGAGGCCTCACTCCGTGTCATGTTCTCACCACTTCTGTTCGTTCGTAGCCATCGTCTTCATCGTCACCATCAAACGATCCGGTAAAAAGAAGAGGGATCAACCCGAGGGTCCGGACACCACCCCCATGATGTAGTTCTACGATCCCGTGAGGACTCGTCCGAGCCGTCGAACTTTCACGTGGAGGAACATCCAGATCCGGAGACACGAAGACACCGTTAGATTGTTTTATTATTTTTTCCCGGCTAAACTCTAATTTATTCAAAAGTGAAAACCCTGTTTGGATTCTTTGAAGTCTCTTGTTCCCGTCGTCAGTCCGGAGTTACACCATTGTCACTTTTTGAAATAAATATAAACTGGGACTCCTTGAAGTGCTCTCGCTCAGACTGTACGTTTTACACCAAACACCGGTTTCCACTCCACTTGCTCCCGGAGAATACTCACGTGCTAGTTAGCATTAGCTACGAGCTGATAACAGGATGAGATTTGCAACATCGTTGTCGCTCACATTTCCTCACGACGCACGAGACACGGTGCTTGCAGTCTTGCGGTCGCATTAAAATTACTTTGCAGGCCGGGTTTCGTGTGCGAACATTACGTAGCATTTTTTAGGCTAAACGTATATGAAGGCCATTTGAAAAAAACGGCTTATTAAACAGTTTATTTTTTTGAGATACAAAACTGCAAGTTCAACGGTGGCTCTGTAGTGAAAAACACATTTACAAATTTTCTCAAATCATTTACACTTCACTAAAAATGTCATCATTTGTGATACACTTTTAAAATTTGATGAACACATTTAAAACTTGTGATAGACATTTACAATTTAATTTACACTTTCACAATATGTGATCAAAATTTACAATTCGCTAAAAACATATTTAATAACTTGAGGTACACATTTACAATTACATCAACACTTTCACAATATGTGATGCAAATTTACAATTTGCATCTAAAACTTGTGATAGACATTTACAATTTCATTAACGCTTCCACAATATTTGATGCAAATATACAATTCTCTGAAAAACATTTACAACTTGTGGTACACATTTACAATTTAATTAGCACTTTCACAATATGGGATGAAAATTTACAATTCGCTGAACACATTTATAACTTATGATACACATTTACAATTTCATTAACACTTTCACAATATGTGATGCACATTTACAATCCACTGAGCACAATTCAAATTTGTGATAAACATTTACATTTTTCATTAACACTTTCACAATATGGGATGCACATTTATAATTCGCTGAAAACAATTACAACTTGTGATGCGCATTTACAATTCACTGAACACATTTAAGACGTGTGATACACATTAAAAATTTCATTAACAGTTTCACAATATGTGATACACATTTACAATTTGCTGAACACATTTACAATTTGCTGAAAACCTTTACAATAAGAGAAACATATTTACAATAACAGAAGGTTTACAATAAGAGGAACACACTTACAAATGGATTAAAGACTCTCTACACATAACTGCATTTTGCATGTGAACAATTTGTGATACGTATTCACAATGAATTGACACATTTACAAAAAACGACTTATATAAAAGCTATGAAAACAATTGCAATCAGTCAAAATTTACAAAAGACTTTGAGTCGAAGTTTGTTGTTGACTCACTTCCCCCCTGATCGTCTGTTGCAGTCGCCTCTCCTCGCCGCTCCCCCTCCCTGATGCTGTGACTCATCCGAGGCAGCGGGCGGCGAGAAAATGGAATGATTTGAGGCCATTTTGTGGCACAAAGACGCACTCAGACACATGTGAGAGGAAGATCTGCTGGACATGTGCCCCCTCGACGGGGCTCGTCTGCTGCCCATGTGACAGTCGTCCGTGTGGGCGAGTGAGGCCGTGACTCACGGAGCATTTTGGTTTCCATCACCAGAAGATCAACCATATCAGAGGCAGCAAACACACAACTTTAGAGAGTGTGTAGAAGATTAGACGAAATAATCTTGATAAAATCAAGCTGTAATTTAAATAACATTTACTAAAAATCAGTCTGTAGATGAAAGAATGTTAAACAATCACGACACAATGAGTCGTTCCAGACTCAAGACAATGATTACACAAAAAACAAATAAGTCAATACAAAGGATAGTGAGTCACACGTTTGGATAAAAAGACAGCTGACCAATCCACAATTCAAACTATTTATAGATTTTTTAAAGGATAATCCGAGGAATAATGTTTAGAGCTGCAGGAATTAGTGGAACCCGAGTCGTCCTGAACAGATTATATCTTGACCTGACAACAATCCAGTCTTCTGGGAATCATTAATAACCGTCTGGTATTCTGCTGCAACACTGGGGGAGGGGGGAGGGGAATCAAAATGCTGAGATGACAATAAGTACATTTGCAACACATTTGTGATCGTGTTTAAATATTTTATTATTTAAAAAATGATAAACATAAATATATTTTTTAAATGTATCACACTTACATTTTTAGTAAATAAAACCAAACAATTGTACTGCTATACCGAATGTAAATATACTATAGTGAGATTTTCCGTTTCCCCATCTATGGAACAACTGCTAAAATAATTAAAAATGCAAATAAACATTGAATATATCAATTTGAATTAAGATTTTAAACTAGAAAACTAGGTTTATTTCCCTTATATATTCCTGTATTTATTTCGACTTTTATTTTCTAACGAGTGAACTCTCGATTTTATAATTCACAGTTAAAGCGGATAAATTTAACCTCGTTCTCGAGAATTCGGTTGTAGCACCATCTTGTGGAATATTAGGGAACTGCATGTTTATTGAAAACGCACCATTTTTTTTTACACAACTATATCAATTAATTTCTTAAATTCAAATAAAATATTTTTCCGATTGTCGTGAATTTAGTTTGTTTTTACTAAAAGTTGCAGTAGTACAATGTAATTATATTTAAATAACATTTCTGCGTTTAATATTTTATATGAAATTATTTGTTAAAAATGTTCCCAGTGTTTAAGCTTCTCAGGTGATTAAAGTTTCTGAATTATTACCTAAAGTATTACTAGTTATTTAGCCAGAGCTCATTGTTATTATACGTAAAAAAAATGGAACCATCCATTATTATGACCCTTCGTGAAATCAAATAAAAATAAATTAAAACAAGAATATTTCGTTTCAGTGGAATAAATAAACTTTAATATCCAAACTGCAGATTTAAAATATACACTGCTCAAGATTATTTATTGGATATTTACAAGCTTGAAAATTCAACATGTGTATCCCTTGTAACCCCGGAAAGGTGCCATAATCATCGAGCTGATGAAGAAGAGCGATGGACGTTCGTTTAAGAGCAGAAATAAAAGTTTTTCAAATAGAGGTCGAATGGAGGATTCAACATGTGGCAGTGACCTTGTAACAGAGGGAGGCGCAGACGTCCGGCACCGTGAGTGACTTCATGTTCTCTTCAGTAAGACGACGGCGGTCGGTTTATAAACATATTTACAATGACTTTAAAAGAGGGTGGAACCGCGGGGGGGTCGGCGTTATTGCCGCGGCGCCCCGACCACGAGGGGGTTGAACTGCGAGATGATGATGGTGATGTCGTCGCGGTACATGCGGGCGAGCTCCTCGGGCAGCGACAGCATCTTGGAGAGGCGCTCGTGGTCCACGGTGCCGAACTCGTTGTTGCCGACGGCGTGTCGCATCAGGTGCGTCGCCGAGTTCTGGTCCTCGAAGGCCGAGGAGACCCGCGCCTTCCTCTCCTCCAGGAGCCCCTGCATCTGACCCAGGGTCACCTTGTAACCCCCGACCTTGAGGGGCGTCTGCTGGTGCACGCCCGTCAGGTACTCCCCCACGATCCGGACCACTTCCTGTCGGTGGAGGGTCTCCCAGAGCCCGTCGGAGCCGATCACCTTCAGGAACACACGAGTCATTTTTAAACCCATTACATTCGTTTTTTTAACAATTAAATAAAGCAATTCATTTATTTTTATTTATTTAGTTATTTTTACACATTCAGTTTTAATTTACAATAAAACAATATACATTTTCTTAATTTCAATATTTTTTAATTCCTAGAATTTTAAATCCAATATTCTACCAACACTGGCAATATTATGAAACTAACATGTTTATATTGACGAATAAAAAAATACCTTATGGGTATTTGAATATCAAACTATACGTGCACAAAGAAAAAACAACCATTCATTCGGATATGTAAGGATAAAAAAAACATTAAATCAACCCTTTGAAGATATAAAAACGAATTTAATTCTTAAAAAAAAACAAAAAACTATTCAATACCCAAATTGAAAAGTACATGATATATTGTGATGTTTTTAACGTTTATTACTGTGTTTACATTCAAAAGTTCTCCTTTCGAATTATATTTAAATAATTGTTATTTTATGGACTACATTAGAATAACGTGTGTATAAAATAAAATAATTTGTTTAATTTTAAATTAACATGCAAATATTCACGGAATTTATCAATTTTTTGCAATTAAACTTTCGGCCGCTAGATGGCAGCAGTCAAAAATGATAAAAAAAAAGAAACCACTTGATGCAGTTCTGTTAAAAATTGATAAACTACGGTGAACAAAAATATATAATATTTCCTACAGCTCTTCTAAATACTTAATAAAAAACATCTGGTCTCACCATGAAGCGATCTTGCGGCCTCAGTTTGTGGTGCGTGATTTCCGGCTCCGCCGTCAGGTACGGCGGCGTGTGGTAGTTCGGGGGGATGAACTTGGTGTGCTCGTTCTCGTGCAGCTGGTCCGGTCCGGACTCCAGGATGCACTTCTGCAGCTCGATGCTCCACTTGAACTTCACGTCCCCGAACGCCCGGAACGGCATGAGGAGGCCGAGCAGCCGGTCCTGGCGAGGGTGAAGCGAGAGAGAGAGAGAGAGAGAGAGAGAGAGCGCGTGAGGAAGGAAAAGTGGGAGGAGTTTTGGTCGGACGAGTACCTGTCGGATGACCGTCTTCCTCTCGGAGGGCGGGTGTTCCCCTCGTATCCGGGCCACCTCCTCCTCGTTCTGGGCGCTGTGGTCGTTGGAGAGGGTGTGGCAGCTGAAGGATCCGTCCTCCTCCTGCACGCCCAGGACGGCGCGGGCGTCGCCGGCGTTAGCGATGTAGCTTCAGATGAGAAAACAGAGAAAACGTGAAACATTTCGAGTGAAAAAAAATGGAAAGAGTCGCTCGTACAGATCCGATCCGTCCACGTGGGCGACGCAGGCCGTGGCCCCGGAGAAGGCCACCCTCAGGACCCAGTAGTGAAGGTACGCGTTTGGATCTCCGACCTGTTCCGGGAGAATCGGGGGAAACATGGATTTAATTTCGGGACATCGGAGCTTCTTCCCCCCTCAAGTCGTAAAAGTTTAAATTTGGGGGAGGTGACACCCGAGAGGTCCAGGGGGTCAAGGGTCATGAGGGGCAAAATGTTCTCGCCCCCTTTTCTACCATCAGAAGTTAAACATTTTCAAGAGTTTATATCGTTTCTTTTATTGTCAGTTTATGATTGAATCATGTTAGAGATATAGTTTTATAACGTCTCCACATTTTTATATGAACGGAAAAATCAGTTTTCATTTCATTTAGAGGCAAAATTTAAAATCTTAAAATGAAAAAAATATGTAAATTGGCCCCGGGGCCTTGAGTCAAAGGTGACATCAAAATTTGACAATGTGTCATGTGACCAGTTCTATATAGTTAGAGTCTAGATGACCTCGTTTGACTCTAAACATTCACTTGTACATAAACCAAGAGTGGCCCAGGGGCCACATGCAGCCATTCAAATGCATGTTTGTGGCCCTCATGAGGTCATAAAACTGATGTACTAATGCGTCTGACAGCAAACAAAACTTTCTATAGAATTTTAAATCTTAATAAAGCGAAAGTAAAAGAAAGTGAAAGACTTAAAGAAACAGAAGGTTTGAGTCAAATCTGTAGTTTTCTTAAAAGAAAATGCACTTGAATTTGTAGTTTTTTGTACCTGAGCCTCCAGAGAAATGTCGTTGTCCAGCCTCTTGAAGGCGTTCATCAGAGCCTCCCGGGTGTCGGGGACCTCTCCGGGACTGAGAGACAAACAAGTGCGTGAAGAGATTGTGTATTTTTTAAAGAGATGTTGCGAGAGTTCAACCGCCTCACCTGGTCAGGTCGATGAGCTCCTGCCAGTAGGTGCGCAGGCTGTTGAAGTAAAGGTTCTGAGCCTCTCGGCTGTAGTAGTCGTTGGGGTGTTTGTGCCACTGCAGGATGGGACTGAGGGCCCGACCCGACTCCACCGCCGCCTCCAGCTCGATCAGCGTGTCGTGCGGCAGCAGCGAGATGGCGATGTAGTAGAAGAGGCGCTCGCTCAGAGCCTGGTGCACGAACACAACATGAAGTGTAGAGGTCATTTCTGGGCGGGAAAGTTGAATTTTGGGGGCGTCAAGACAAAAACATATCAAAGACTGTAATCATTGAATGATTTTTTCTTTAATATTTTTATATAATCTGATATTTCTTTCTTCTGAGTATAAGACATATTTTATAAGAGTTTGTATTCTATCAATTTATTTTAATAAATAGTCAATGGAAAAAATATAATTAAATCCATAAAATATTTTTTATTTCAACCGAAAAGTCATTTTTCAAAACATAAATACACCAGATGGTGGCGTGTTGCACGTGTGAGGCCCTCGGGCCAGAAAGAGG
Source organism: Callionymus lyra (assembly GCF_982586985.1). NCBI lineage: Eukaryota > Metazoa > Chordata > Actinopteri > Syngnathiformes > Callionymidae > Callionymus > Callionymus lyra. The sequence goes on from NC_141834.1 coordinate 14,713,874, forward strand.
GATATTAGGTACATATAATTTAATCATTTATAAACATTTTTTCTCATATAAATCAGCGATATTGAATTAATAAAAACAGTCATAGTTCACATCTGAAGCTGTGACAGAAAGGAACTTAATCCCAAATTAAATTATTGATTTATTTTTCAATTTTGAATGAAAATACATTATACAAAAAGTAATAATTCCGCTTTTTTTTTCCATCATTTTACTAAAGAGATTTGTGAATAGAAGGAGAGGAAGTTCCTTACAAATTAGTGATATAGAGTTGAAACACCATGAACGAAATAAAAACAATAATACAAATTAAACAGTTATTTACATCATTTAATAAGTATCTGCAACTTTTCTGGGCTTTGTATTTTAACTGTAAATTGTTTTTGTTTGTTAAAGTGCTTTGTGACCCTGGTCTAGAAAAGGCGCTTCACGAATAACCTTTACTTACTTACTTACTATTATATCTACTGTTGACGCATCACGAGCGCCGTCTGGTCCTCTGCTGCAACCGTCTTTCATCTCCAATTAATTAAATTTTCACTAATGTCGAAAGTTGTTATGATCCGTGTTATTCTGGTAATACTTTTCTCTAAATATACAGTCAAATTAATTAACTAACTTAATAGATTCAACTATCCATGTTAATGTTGACCTTTGACCCCAGCACAAACATTGTTTTCCAACAGCATGAAAAGAGAAATAAGAGATTATTTATCAGAGTAATGTCAGACGATTGTTCCGCACCTGTGCACAGGCGCACCCAGCGTGACCGTCGTACACGCCCAGCAGCATTCCCCTGGTCTGCAGGCAGGTGGCAGCACTGCGGCGGTCTTCTATGGGGGCGTTAGCAGGAAGCTGGTTGCTCTCGAAGCCCATCACCGACGACACGTTCTTCCCGTCAAACTCCGGCACCTACCACGACACAAGACCAGGGGGGGTTAGTGGGGTTGAGGCTCTGGGGGGTCGTGAGAACGTCGCCGGGGTCCTGACCTTGAAGCTGTACTCGTTGGCCTTCAGGATGGAGTTGACCTGCGGCGGCGTGAGGATGTAGCTGCGCAGCGCCGCGCCGCTCCGGAAACATCGCGACGGGTTGCGACGAGGCGACGCCCGGGGGCCGACCTGGACCGAGTGTTGGCATGGTAACAGACTCGAGGCCACGAGCGAGGAGGCGCGAGGTAAACTCCTGAGCAGCTGTGAGGTCACAGGCATGGCTGACGCTGGGAAACACACGAGTGACTTTAAAGGTCAAACAAACACACACAAGTCAAGCAACAAAACGCAGAGTCAGCGTCTCCTTTTATTTAAAAAACACCTAAACTAAAGAAATATCCAATTACATTTAGCTAAGTATAGTTACAGTTAAATAAAACTACCTAAATTCAAAAATATTATCACACTTTAAAATAATATTTGTTAAAGAAAAACAAAACTGTATATTTTCTTGTTGGCATAAATGCTTTGCTCAAGGGCAGTTTTTACGAGCCAGGAAACATTTTAACATCCAGCACCTCCCTAGTGCATCATGTGATCGAGATGATTCAAGAAAAATAGTTCCATACTGGTTTTTACAGACTCCACCAAGAACTTTGACCAGCATTTTCTTACAACTTGTCGATAATAATCAACTGAGAACGACGACTGTTATCAGACGAAAAAAGAAAACATTTGCACAGAAACTTCAGATACGACTCCGGAGCAGAAATCTTTGTCAAATTAAAAGACAAAGTTAAAGGATTTTGCCCCTGAATGTTGGAACAACATGTAGTGGATCAAGTTGCAGTGACGTCGGGTCAAGTCGTCCTGAACCTTTCTTACCAAAAATAAACCCGGTCAACCCTGACATTTGGATCCTGAGAAATGTTCTGACAGTCTGTGGCCCAGTGGGCTGAATTCAGGACACTCCGATCTTAAAATAGACTTTTGTACGAAATGTTATGTAATTGTAACGGATTTCCTTCGGGAGTACTTTAAAAAAATATATATATATATATTCTGACCTTGTTTACATTTTGATGTATGAAGCAGAGACTTTAAAAAGTCACTGGAGAAGTTCAAACGACGGTCATTGTTTACCGTTGAAAGGCATTCAACTCAAATATTTTCACCAGATATTCTGGTTTTTGCAGATGTTTGAACAGATTTATAGATCTTTAGATAGTATATAAACTGTTTTAATAATAATTGATTTTATGTAGAAGACCCTTTCACGTCTCTCAATTAGACTTTACAGTTAAAAGAGGAACAATAAAAGAACACAATAGAAGAGTAAAAAGATAGATTGACCAAATAAACAATCCAGGTTCTCAAGAAGCATGTGGAGTTTTGAGAACAGGGCCAAGAATATGTTGTTGTTGTCCAACAAAAAATGACTCTAAAAATCATCCAGAGTCTGGTTCTTTATTTAGGCTTTTCTTTTAGAGAGTTTAAGCCAAAACTACATTAATTCAATGTCTTATTTTACCATAAATTTAGGGCAAAAGTACTGTAAATAGTAAAATTGGAGTTCCTGCAGATTAGGGCGAGTACAATGAAACATGCAAAATATTTTACGGCAACAAAATTATAAAGAAAAGAAAATACAGCAAACTAATGTCATAGGTTTAGGAACAACTTAACCCAAGTGTTTATTGTAAACAACTTTATTTGACTGCGATCGTTTTATTTTGAAAGGTTTCTGCACAAAATGCACTTATTTATTCTGGTTTTACTCTCATTTTTAATACATTTGAAAGTGTGATCTATTATATTTTAATGCCAATAAAGGCCTTATGTGTATATTTATGAATTTAATGAATTTCAGGCGGTTTTTAAAGGATTCAACTGAACCCTAAACATTCCATTTCTATTGTAATTCAAACAAGGAACCAATGAGCCCAAAAATAAACAGAAAGAAGACACCGTTTCAAAACTAGTTATAATAAGTTAAAATAAATAATAAATGATCACGAAAACTTTCATTTTTAGCTGCTGTTGCGTTCACTCCTGGACGGTCCCTTAAACATGTCTAATGTTAGCCACACGAAAGTAAACTCTTCGTATTTATGACCAACATTACAAGTTTCAAACAAAAACTAAACACGTCGTTTCAATTTAAATGTATTTTTTCTCGAAATGAAACCTGACACAGAAAATTGAGTTTTAATGGAAATTTCCAAGTGACGTTAGCACCAGTGTAGCTAGCTGCAGTTAGCTGCTCGTGTTACAACACAAATAAAATCAGAAAAAGCCTTTTTTTCGCAAAGAATTCAACGATTATTTGAAGAAAGATCGACATCCGAGGCGCAGTTCGCGTCAATACAACCGGTGAAAGGATCTTAAATTCCTGCTAATGGTGTCTCGGTTACACCCACTGCTGGCGGCTGCAGGCTGACCTCCGCGGGAAAAAACTTGTCTTCAGCCACGAAGACAGAACCGAATAAAAGCTTCTTTCTCACCTGTTCAGGTAGATGTTGACAACTTCTTAAAGTTCATGGTTTTAATAGCAGCTCGTGCGAGCGGCAGAGTTCTGGAGCACAGACCGCATCTTATCCGCTGCGTGATGACGCAACACCCGACGTCATGACGTAGATCAGCGTCACTTTTTTATTTTTTTATTATTTGTTTATATTATCCTCCCTAGAAACACGTGTTTGCATGTTTCATCAACATTCTTCCTGGTATAAAATGTAAAAGCAACAAGGTTCGTCATACAAAAAAACTTTATTCTATAAAAAAAAGCCTTTTTAAAAAAACAAGTATTCGCGTAAAACCAGCGAAGATAATACTTTAAAAACATTTTATACACATTAAATGAGAAATCTTTCGTCCACAAGCGTCTTGTTGACCAGGTTCCTCCTTCCAAGGACGTTACGGATCAGCCGGAATATCTGTCGAGGACAAGATCAGATCAAAATGTTGCAACAGAGTTATAGCAAAAATAAGTATTTTTAAGTGTACTTTGATTATAATTCTGTTATCCTAAAATTGAAGTAGTAAACTTGAAGTTGACTATTTACATACTATATTTCAAAATACTACAAAGGTTTATACTTAAGTATACTTTATGAAATAAATGTACACAGTACTACTATTTTCTTTAGGTGGTGATCCATAAGTTAACTGTGCAAAGGATTGTACCAAATTGTTTACTAGAGGTATATATGTACTAAATTGGAATTATAGAGAATAGTGTACTTTGAGTATACTTTAACTGTATTATAGATTTGGGGTTGTATACCTACTACACTTGTAGTATAGAGATGAGTTAACTTTAAAAGTTCCAAATATTCCATAGAACTATCAATTTAGAAAACTACAAGTACATATACCTTAGTATACTTTTACCTGAGTATACTTGTAAAAAATGTACTTCAAGTAGTCTGCTACAATTTTTTTAGATGGTGATCCAGAAGTAAAATGTGCAAAGGATTATTACAAATCGGTTACTAAAGATATATACTGTACCTAGTACATTATAGAGAATAGTGTACTATGATTGTACTTTAAAATATTCTATAGATTTGGGGGTTTATACCTACGACACTTTTAGTATAGAGATGAGTAAACTTAAAAATTTCCAATTTAGTCAGTAGAAGTATCAGTATTTAGAACACTACAAGTACATATACCTTAGTATACTTACTATACCTATACTTGAGTATACTTGATAAATGTACTCAAGTGTACAACCTTTTGCTACGACATGCTTGAGGTGAACTGACCGTCTGCTGGATGAAGGTGAGAACGGCTGCGAGGACGAAGCTCTGCGAGCCGAGGTCGACGACACAGAAGAACAAAGTGTCAAATATGAGCAGCGTGGCTTCGTTTCCGTAGAACAGAACGTCGCTGAAGGAGTGATTTTCATCTGCAGAGAGAATAAAGTGTTTTCATCGCAATGTTAAACACAAAAAAACAATGAGTTGGACTCTAATTTTTACGTTTTGGTCGAGCGGTTGTTCAAATATTACATCACACATGTACATTCACATACATCATAGGAACGTATGGGTTGGGGTCAGAGGTCATTACCGTTGTAGAATATGCTTTTCTCGCTGGGTTCAAGGAACTCCATCCCTATGACCCTCTCGAACGCCAGCTTGTCCTTCACTATATAGTCCATGTCAGGGTGGGCCTGAGGTCAGAGGTCAAAGCAGAACAGATGTGTAAAAACTCTATCAAATAAACATGACTACTGTCGGTACTAACATGGTCAATGATGGAGCCCAGGAAGTGGTTCATGGTGTAGTAGGCTCTGATATTCTGTTCAAACTGGTTTCCCGACGAAGCGTCCATCAGTCGTGACGGTCCAGTTCTCTGTGACACACAACTTTTCAGTCAGAGCTCCTCGGTTTTAAGGACGTTAAATAAAAAGAAAAAGTTATGAAGCACAAACTCGGTTGATGGACTCTCTTATCCGGTCGTACTGCAGCCTCAGGCGGTTGGTGAGGGAGATCTGGAAGGTCTGGATTTCAGTGTTGGGCAGGAGACCTCTTTGACCACACAGGGACTCCTGGAGGCAGAAGAAAGTAGTTTCAATTTAATCAATTTAAGCTTTACGTCAGGGCTGGTAAACTCAGTCACACAAGGGGACAAAATCTTTTTGCTGGTCAAGGTCGCGGACCTGAACATAATGTACATTTTCCAAAGAGTCTGACATTGTATTTTCATTCTTGAGATTCTATACGATTTAAATATCGAGTTTATCAGCGACAGAAATTTTATTGCCACAAAACACAAGAACATATATTTTGTGTTGGCATTAAAGAATATAAAATTAAATAATACAAACTAAATAAAAAGAGATCAAATACAATAAATGAAAATACAATAAGAGACATTGCCATGAAATCGCAAATAAATAAATAACTAATAATGAATACAATTCATTCATTCATTCATTTTATACCGCTTGAGTCTATCCCAGGTTCATTGGGCGAGAGGCGGGGGACACCCTGGACAGGACGCCAGTCGGTTGCAGGGCACACAAAGACAGACCACCATTCACACACACACTCATACTTACGGACAATTTTCCCCAAGTTCTCAATCAACCTCTGTATGTTTCTGGACTGTGGGAGGAAACCGGAGTAAACCCACTCCACACAGAAGGTCACTAGTTGGCTTTGGCCTAAAATAATCCCACTTATTCCTTTCCCTTTTACACAACTTTTATTTGTATTATTTATTGGACATCTGTATAATTGTTGATGTCCATTGTTTGTCCCTTATATTATCTTAAAAACTGTCACTTTATGTACATGAAAATTAATGTTTTTTCGATTTCGTACGTCACGTAAAATGACCTCGAGGGCCGGGTTTGAGTTTGTAATCTTCATGCTAGTGCTGGACGTACGGCTTCTCTCTTCAGGTTGTTGTTCATCTCCTCCATGTTGGTGTCGGCGTGTCCGTGCACCGAGCGCCCGTGCACGTAGTAGCCGAAGCAGCGGTGCGACAGCAGCAACATGGAGATCTACGAGTTAAAAAAACGGTGAGTTCCACAGAAGCCGTTCGTACGACGTCCAAAAACTCACGTTGCTGATGGAGCAGAGATCCACAAACTGCCGGATCTTGTCCTCGAAAAAGTGCTCGTGGATGAGAGTGAAGAACATCACCTGCGTGGAGAGTCGAGTCTTTAATTCGCTCCTGACGTTGATTCGAAAAAAATGTTTTTACCTGCAGAACTCCTACACAGATCCAGAGCGAAGAGGCCAGACCGTACCGGAGGGTCAGGCTGTAGGTTGGCGTGTAGGCCTCTGGGGGGCGCTGCAGCGTTGGCCACGGGTCCCTCAGGGCGAGGTTGGAGAAGCCCAGCACCTGATTGATTGATTGACAGATTACTAACAACCATCCGGGAACATGGATGAACGCGCTCGAGTTTACCTCCAGGAAGAAGAGCACCGCCATGATCTGAAACGTGGGACTGGACTTGCGGATGGTTTGGATTTCATTCCATTCGTTGGCCACGAAGTAAGTCCTCCAGATGCTGACGGGAGCCGCCTCGCGCTTCTGCTCACCTGTGGCTGAGCAACACACACCTGAGTCTCAAGGAAAACTTGTAAATGAACTTTAATCTCAGACCTGTGGTCGATTAAAAAAAGGAATTTAGATTAAAAATTGAAAAATGTCTATATGGAAATTAGTGTTTATCTAAAATTTGAATTCAATAATTTGTATAATAAAGACTAGATAATTAGTCAAACAAAAATTCAACATGTTGGAATTATTATTATTTATTTTACATAGAGTGTCATATTCTAATTATTTTAAAATGAATCTTATTTAATATAAATAAAAGGTGGCACAATTATACAAACATTCTAATATTGAATTTAAAATATTAATCGGAATATTAATACTCTTGTTCGCCAAGATTCCAGACGGGGAAGAACTTTATAAAGTTATAAACTTCAAAACATGGTCATGCTGAGGGTTTTCATATAAGTTGCACTTTTAAAGCAGGAATACGGAAAATTGAAATATTAATTGGAATTAGAATATTTGACTCCATGATTAAAAAAAATAAAAAAGGCATTATTTTTTACTTACAATTAACTTTGTAAAAAAAACCCAATTTAAACCGTTCAATCCAGAATGGCAGAATTAAATTCTTAAATAAATAAATCAATGCTTAAAAACCCAACAGCATTATAATTATTTTCATCATAAAAACTTTGCATATTTTAATCAAAATGTCAATTTTTTAAAGCATTTATGTCATAATGGCACTGATATACTTCCTTACATTCATCTCATATTTTGAAATAAAAAAGAAAAGGATTCTAATCGTGTACCTTGCACCGTCTTGCTGGCTCTGCTCCGGGGCCTCTCCCAGTCGATGAAGAAAACATCCACAGACAACTGCTGGATCAGTTTGTACAGAAACTGAACCGCCTGCACAACAAAAAGCGCTCAGAGCCTGATCGTTTGTTTTCACTTTCAGATTGTATCGATCAGAGTTACCTTGAGAGCGAACGCACAACCGATGTAGGTGACAAACTGCTCCTCTTGAGCCGGCGACGGCAGAACCACCGACACAAACTGTTGAGCCTGAGAGGAAATGGAACATCTTAGAAGCTCACTATATCTTCAAATGTGAAGGAGACGGAAGAAGGAAAGAAACTTGCCTTTAACGTCTTGTGATGGAGAGATTGAAAGACAAAAGTTCATGCGACAAGTAAACCAAAGTGAAGACGTTAAAGCAAACGTGTCAAACTCATGAAGAAGCTGCAGGTCTAGTCCCTATAAGCAGTGCTGCCACAGTAACTGATTACTCACTTAAAAAGAGTTACTTTACTGATGCCTTGAACGTAATTTAATTAGAATACAACATTTTTTTAATGTGCCTGCATAACTACTGGTTTTATTTACACTCACTATATTTGCAAAATAAAATAGTGTATTTTGCATCACAACATAAAAACCAGCATTGAATACATTAACAAATAAATGATAAATTAAACATGAAGACAGACTTTGACTATGACTTCAAATATGTTAAATACCTTTGAAAATGTACTGTTAGTTTTAATAAAGACAGTCTTTTCCTTCTTTTTAAAAGTAAAACATGACTTATTTGACACATTTAACTATTGAAATTAAACTGGCGAAACTCATTTTCATGCAATATTTCATGGCGGAACTACTTTGAAAAAGAATAAATAAGTTGTTGCCAAAATTTCATACGAATATTTCTGTCAAACCTTACAGAGGGAATTTTTTTTAAAACTAGTTATTACAAAAGTGTAGTAAGATCATGGGGCGGTTCTTTATAAGTGACATACATTTGGAAATCGAACATTTTCAATATTATTTTATCTTTATTTACGTCATTCCTACTCCAATAATTCAAACTCCTATTTTCTAAATTCAATATTTTTAAATTCCTACCTTTTTAAATTCAATATAAACTGTTGGTACTATTGAACATTTTTTATATCAAATTCATTCAGAAAATCTATTATAATAACTATTTTTTCCAACTATTGGAACAAGAATATCAAACTCTTTGTTTTAAAAAAAATATATATATATTTTTTGTTCAATTATTAAATAAAACAACATTTTAACATAACATTTATTTTTTATTAAATAAAAGCAATTTTAACCCTTCAATATAGAAATCATTTAATTAAATTATTGTAAAAAAAAAGTCATTTATTTGACATCCATCTGAGTTAAGAAGTAATTTCAAAATGTTCATGAAATATTGCATGAAAATATTCCTTAAAAAGCTGGTGGTGCCCATTAAAGCTTACTAGTTATAAAGACACGTATCAAAAAGATCCGTCTGCAAAGAGTAAATATCGACAGAATATTTCAGTTCAAATGCTTGTATTCAATACATTCAGTTACTGAGTAACATGTTAACAGCATCACTGCCTAAAAGGATGTTGGTGTTTAAGATAAGATAAGGAACAAACAATGGATGTCAACATTGAAAGTTAAAGTGTAGTTTGTTTGGCCCTTGACTTGCTAAACAAATGTGGCCCCTTGTTCGCTGAGTTTGACGCCCTTGCTTTAAAGGAAGCAGTAGATCGAGAGAAACAAAAGCAGGAAAAGTCGATGCCAACCTTGTAAAAGATGAGCCAGTAAATTCCGGTTCCCACGGTAACGGCGAAGAAGACGTTGGCCAGATCTCCAGCGTAAAACAGAAGAAACCTCAACATCGTCTGTAGAAGTAAAAAAAAATAGTTATTAATCAATAATATCACGAAATAATCCGTGATAAATGTGGGATCACTCACCTCCACGTCGATAAGAGTCGACGCGATCCTTCTCTTCCAGCTGACCGTCTTCAGCAGCGCGTAGATGACGGCCAGACCGCTGAGGACCCCCAGAGCCGTCTGTGGAAGATCAAAGTTCATCTTCGGGGTCCCAACATCCACTGATCAGGATCCAATCGAAGACTCTCAACAACTCACGTTTGTCTTCATGCGCGCCTCGTTCTGATCCATCTCGTACTCCACTGAGAATGACACCTGCACGCAGATATGTTTGGTTGCACATATTATTTCATTTAGAACTGAAATTTAAACTCAAAATCATCTCTTTATAGAGTAAAACTGAGGTATTTCGGAAAAAGAGAAACTTTTTTATTAATATAAAGCTATAAAAGTGAACAAATATACATGTAACTATATTCCATTTGAGTTAATACAGCACCCTTGTATCGTATTTATTCACCTGCTCTGCAGGAAGGAGAGATTCCGCTGCGCCTTCTTGTCAACTGCCGTGAAATTGTATAACAAAAAATATGTTCAAATTTTTTAACTCCCTCCCTCTACTTAGTACTGTGTTGCACTTTGTACTACTGTTTACAGTTTATTATTATTTAATGTATTAATTAGTTTTCTCTATTATTTTCATTATTAATAATATTATCATGTAATGTATGTTTAATCTAAAGTGTATATATATCTAAATATTTTTCTTTAAGTATCTGTAGCAAAAATTGAAACGTGGGAAGAATAAAGGAATATCTTAACTTATCTTTGCCTTTGACTGCTGAATTGTACCGGACACTTTCCACACTTAAATAAGATATTGAAGCTCTATTTTTTTTTTAAGTGTATTTTTTTTCAACAATTTAAACTGATAATTTGTCATCGGCCTCATATATGATGAATATCAGTCAAGAAAGAAGATTTTCTTTTCATCGTTGTAGCAAAAGACTTAAGAGTCTGAACTTATCAAACTCACGGCAACCGTCTGCTTGTCGACATCAGTGAGGAGGACGTCGGTGTACGCCACGGTGAGGAGAGGAGGGAAGACTTGTCCTGCTTGTGTACGAGGAACTAACTGGAACCTGGAGAAACATGAGGGTCAACATGGGAGCCTCATGACAGGGTTCAGATCCCACCTGATCGTGACGCTGCTGGCCACACGGATGACTTTAGGAGGTGAAGCCGTGGACTTCTCTCGTCCACTCAGAGTGTCCACGAGGAACACACGTCGCGTCAGATACCAGTTCTGCATGTTCTCTGAGAAGGTGCAAAGAAAAACAAAACACTTAAGTATATCAGTGCCATCAATACAGAGTGTTTTTTTCTTTTATTGAAATGTTGCTTTTTCTAACTATTATTTAAATAATTGAACTTAAATAATGTAGATACTAAAGGTTGAATTTGTTTTATTTTTTAAATTTATAATTTAATTTATATGAATAACTTTTTTACACATAGAGTTTGATATTTAATTCCAATTATAAAATTAAATTAAATTTATAAATCCTTTTTAATTCAATATAAAAATGTTGGTGTAAAGTGCTTCTACTTCATCATGTGATCGTCTGCTTGTCGCATGATTGGCTGATTGACTGGCTTGTGTAATGGCACTGTTATTATTAACTTTTTATTTTGAATTTAAAAGACTACAAATGAAAAAATATTGGATTAATAAAAAATAAAATTTGGATTACACGAATGAACATCTCAAACTCTATGTGCAAAAAAAAATAAATTAATTTAGAAAATATGTAATTATTTTAATTCAATTTTTTATTATTTACAAAAATATATATCAACCTTTCAATATAAACATTAGGGAATTGAAATACTTCAAAAATTATTTAAACCTGCTCAATGTAGAATTTGTTTAATATGATTATTCAAAAAATAATAACTCAATGCTTAGAAAAATTAGACAATTTCGCCATTTAATATCCAACCACTGATAAACTTCCATAACCACTGAACCAAGAAAACTCACCCTGGTTGACGAAGCGTCCGTTATATTGCTGGTTATTGACCAGGGTGGGCAGCGGGAGGAGCTTCCTGTTCTCTCCTCCCCCGAGATCCATGAACACGTCGTAAAACAAAGGCTCAGGATGAGATCGCAGCAGCGCCGCCACCGGCAGATCACACTGCATACAGTTTTAACATCAAACTAACTTTTTTTTTTTAAATCTACAGTAGTAGTTTCAGAACTTACAGTTTGTTTATACGTCGTTCCAAAAATAAAAGCAGCAGATTGTCTTGTAGTTGTGTCCTGGCAGAGCTGGAAAATAAAAGATGTATTTTTTCACTTAAAAACACACGTTTAGTAGTAAGCAACAAAGCATCCTTGTCATCTTCAGTCATATTTTACTGAAACAAGTCACTATCAAATACATTTTCACATCTTTGCAATGAATTATGAGTGATTCGCTCTCACCTGAATATTCTTTCCTCCAACTTTTTCCCATCTCAGGAATTCTCCTCTGACGCCGTAGACCGCAGCAAGCAGCTTGATATCCGTGTTCTGATCAACAAAAAGAACGATTTACATGATAAGTGACTTTATTTTTTAATCATCAAGTCCAGTAAAGCCTTGTGTTCATTTGTTCTGTCTTGATGCTCTCTGTGGTCACCGACAGATTTAATTTCCGTGTCAGGAAGTTGACCTTTTTAGAATCATCCTTATTTTAGGAGGATCTGATGATCTGTTGTAACAACCAGTTTGTGAATGAGAAATATATATATATATATATTTTTATTACAATTGTTTTAACCAATTGTTTAAACTGTATTTCCAAATGTTGTTTCCACTTGAGATGTTTCTTAGCTTTTTCTGGGCCTCCCTACTGAAGCTGCTGCCCCCGTGACCCGAACCCTGATAAGCGGAAGAATACGAAAACGTTTCTCAACTTAAATTTGGCTTTATCATCAAACAGATGTTTTCACTTCCATCTAACAACATCCACCCCCCCCCCCCCCCCCTCTCCATCCTGTTTCAAGTTCACACCTAGTAGTAAAAACAACAAAGATCTTCTGGACAAACAGAGACGCAGCAGCATCACAGTAGAGACAATGAACACAATAGTCTTCACACAAATGCTAATGAACGCATGAGGGACAGATGGTGACGGAATTTTTCTTTTCAATCTCTCCTCATGTAGATGTGGATCTTCAAAGATCAAATAAACATTTATATGTCAGAGTATTCAAGAGAACACATTTATTCAAATCCTTGCTCACGTCAGACTCTTTTAATGGTCTGGGGAAAATACGGTGTAAAGACCAGGGGAGCCTGAATATGGTTAAACCAAAAAGAACAAAGCTTATGAAATACCAGTTAAAACAAACATATATTTTTTAAAAAATTGAATATTTTTGCCGTTTCATACCTTGTTTTGTCCTCTAAAACTAAACCCGATGGGAACTGGTTCAGTCTGAAGTATTCGACCGGCAAGTCCTGGTTCATCACCGTAGTAAAGCCAAGGAAGGCTGACTCTCCTAGACAGACAAACGACTTTTTACTGGAAATGTTTAGTTTTAAATGGCGACAAAATGTTTCCTGTATTACCAATAAGAGATATCCTGAGTCGAACTCAGAGCCGCTTTTGACCTGAAGATGGTGTTGAAGAGGCCACAAGCGTCAGAGCTCACGCCACTCAAGGAGTGCATGTTCATCACACACATGTTGCCCAGCGCCTGGCACGCCGTGAGGTTAGTGTGGACCTGTTGGGAAAACGACGTGAAATCAAAGCAGTTTGCGATTCAAAACCAACAGCAAATAATAAGAAAGTGTAACTACAAGGCATGCCGACGATGAGGCGTAGAGGTTCTTGATAAACCAGGCAGATTGGATGCTGAACTTCTGCAAGATGAGAATAGATTAACATTTAAAAAAGTCAATGAAGTGAAAATAGAAGCAGAAGGATTTTTACCAATTGAGCGAAGTTAACGCTCGGATTAACTGTTGTGGACAGACTTCCTGACGGGAGACATAATCCTCCTGCCTGTGTGAAAACATGCAGGAATATACATTTTTAAATCAGGATCATACGAAGCAACTGTATATTTAAATGATGAACAAAACTTACCAGGACATTCTGTGATTTACACTGACATGATGAGTTGACGAAGGAAGCGTGACATCGCTCACACCTTTAATAAAATAAAAATGTTTTTGGTTTTATGAATAGTATGTAGAGAATTATATATTTTCTAATGTTTTAGACATAAATGTTAAATAAATAAATGGTGTACATCAAGAAAAGCCTTTTTTCTATATAATTGATATTAATAAATTGACTTAATACGGACCAGAAATCCTACTTAATTCAACTAAAATCTAGTTAATCAAAAGCGGATACCTCTCTCCACTGGTGTTTGGAACTGAAAAAGCTGGGTCACTTCCAACACATGATTCACACTGGGTCTCAGGCAAAAGGTTGCCATTGATGTCTCTCTCCACTGAAAGGAAATACATTTACTTTAGAAATACATTTAAGTGCGTTTAAAACATTTGTGTGTGTGTTGTTAACTCACCTTGGATCGTGCCTGGTGGACACATGCAATTCCCTTCATCGCTGAGGCTACCTGGACAGCTGACACATCCGAAACCATCCTTGGTGACTCCCTTAAAAAAAAGTCATAAAAGCAAATTCTAGTTAAGATGAATACATATGAAATAGTCAATAATATCATTATAATACTTACGGGCCTATCTGGGGGACATTGCTCACAAGATAGCGAGGACTTTTCAGCAGTGAGAGAGCGAAATCCAGGTTTGCAAGTACAACTTAGTCCTGGGAAGATTATTTATTAAAACATGAAAGGATTAGAAAAGATAGATTTTTAAACAATCTAAATATTCTCTTGTGTTATCTGATTCTGAAAAGCCAAATATATTCTAAACTTTGACATGTTTCTTTGAGCTTTAATAAGATATAGTAAGTATTTCATATTTGTATAGCGCTTTTCCAGACCAGGGTCACAAAGCGCTTAAACAATTAAAACGATACTCAATAAAATATATACTTTAAAAGATTAAGATACATAAGACAAACAAAAGAGTCTCAGAAAATCAAGGAAAAGTCAGCACGAATAAAAGTGTCTTAAGTTGTTTCTTGAAGGAGTCACATGTAAACATACAAAGTACATCAGGAAAAGGGTTTGCATTTTAAAACAAAAACTTATTTATTTGAGTTCTTTGGGTCACAGAAGTGACCCCATGAATAAATACATTAGAAATAATCTAGATATTTGCTCTGCAAGTCGATGAAAAGTATCTGTTTTGGCGGCGAACAGACCTGTTGTGCTCCGTCGTTGGTTCGAACCGCAGCTAACACACGATAAACTCGATATATCGAAGAATTCTTCCGCACCACAGTCCCCGGGCTCCTTATACGAGATAGAAAACTGTTGGCATTGAAATAAATGGATGTATAGGAAGATAATAAAGACTCGTGACACTCTTATCGAGCTAATGTGACAACATAGCGTCTCCGTCGCCATGGTAAACAACGCGACCGCTACTTCTTCTTCTGATTAGAGCGGGAGGATGATTCAGTTACACTGCCACCTAGTGCCGGATAGGTTTACTGCAACAGATGCGTAACGTTATAATAAATCAGCGCTAGTGATGAAATGATGGTCATAATCTTTTTCTGGATATTGTACAATTGTACTTCTGTTAATTACTTGTTGATGTGTCATTATTTTATTTCTTATTGTTACGATGTTAATTATTATTCAAATTCATTACAATTGACTTTATTTTTTAAAATATAGTTTTTTTAACCATAGTTTTATGGCACTGAAATTTTTCCCAGTGTGGGAATTAAATTACCCAAACAACCCATTTAAACACAATATATACTGTATATCTTTTGTTGTGTGTGCATGCGTAGTACTACGTTTATTGTACACATTAATTTATTTATAATTGTGTTTATTTGTCTATGCTTTTTATTTTATTATAATACGAAGTTAGATACCATAACAACCTATTCAAGCATAAGATCTATTGTATAGCTTGTGTGGTGAGTGCACTTGTTCCACTGCTCACTGGTATATTTATTATTATTTTTATTTATTATTGTGTTTATTTTACGATCTAATTTAATTATCATTATTATGTATTACTATTTGTATTGGTTTGTATTATTGTTCATCTTTTTTCTATTACGTTATTATTATTTATGTGCGATGCATGTTTTAATATAACGTATATTTAGGTTTAAACTTTTTTTGTGAACTGATGCTGGAAGAATAAACGTACATTAATAAATTAAATTAATATTGTTGCAACTTTCTGTTTGATGTAATAATTTTTACATAACCTATAGTCATTTTTAACATCATTACAGTTTAGTTATTTACAGAAAACTTAGTTTGAACTTCAACACCTCACTGCAGCTCACCTCCTGTCCAGTAGATGGCGCAAAGCCCGCCACATGGTATAAAAAGAGGGTGAGGCGTTTGGCACCGTTAACGGTCCCCCCTCTTTCTAGAAGTGCGAAAACACAGACGGAGGAACCGTTCACGTCTAAGGGTGAGTAGTTTGGACTTTTTTTCTTAACCCATCTGTCACGTATTCTAATAATTATTATAATTAATTTTTTTTTTTTAGTGTTTTCACCCGCAAAAGATTGAAATAAGACTTTTATGGCAGGAAAAAGCTGAAGAAAACTTTTTTTTTCTTCTGGGAGCAGATGAGCTAATAATGTCGAGTGACATTTATTAACACAACTTGCTTATCGTATTAAAGGTATTGCGTAAAACTGACATTACATTGAATTAAAATCAATGTTGTTCTCCGCCATTAAGTTGTCTTGGGCTGAACACGAGCTCAAGATTGTTTTTAAATTTGTAGATTATTTTCCCTCTGTGTGTCACTGGAAATAAAAAAGTTTATTTACACAAAATCGGAAGTTCAACAGAGAGGATACAGTCTCATTACGTAAGGATGCAAACATGTAGTGACATGAAAAACCCTGAAAGTCATGACTGGGGGGGAAACGAAAGTGCCAGAGGATGCATAGTGTTTGTTTTTAAAAATGAGGAAGTGGTTTCAGCAACTCAAAAAACATGAGGAATTATTTTGACACCGTCATATTTTCTTATGATCATTATTTGCCTTTTTACTGAAGTCTTTTCTCTGCATTTCCAGCGTGGAAATCGAAAACAAAATGACCAAGATTCTGAGGCTGAAAGGCCTCGACGACTCGGCGCAGATAAAGCACGTGAGAAGATTCTTCGAAGGCTTCGACGTTCCCAAAGGAGGAGTTTGCATCCTAGGGGGCAAATGCGGAGAAGCGTTTGTGGCGTTGACCTCGGAGAAAGATGCGAAACTAGCCTTGGCTCTCACGGGACGACCCCTCAAAGGGTCCGCGGTGAATCTGCGCATGGGAAGCTTCACGGAGCTGGAGCATAAACTCAAGGCGTTTTTAAGAAAGAAGAAAAATAAAACTTTGGAAAAAAGGTCGAGACCTTTGAAACAGACCGTATCTGAATCCACCCCCGAACCTGTAGTCATTCAGCCCGTGTCCCCGGTGGTGGGCAGTGATCCCCGGTTGAAAAATGCGAAGAATGCTCTTCCTGATAATTTGGAATCTGCTCTTTGTCTTGGCGTCGACACGGTTCTTCAAGGTCAATCTGCTACAGAAGACGACTCTCCTCAAAACTTAAATCCGAGTGAAGAATTTCCACAAGACGTCGGTAGCGTTTCCCCTCACACGGACGCCGTCGTCGGCGACGTATCCTCCGTCGTAACTCAAAGTCCGGGCTACGTTCGGATATTCGGGGTGCCGCCCTCCACCACCAAAGAGGAGCTCGTGCGGTTCTTCGAGGGGCTTCACGTCGACGAGGTGATGATGCACGTGAAGCTGGGATCCAGAACCGGCTGCCTCGTGAAGTTCGCCAGCGAGCTGGACGAAGACAACGCCCGCCTGTTCAGCCAAAAATCTCTGGGCTCCTCTTGCGTGGAAGTCCGCACGGCGAGCGAAAAGATCTGGACGAAGGCGATCGAGAATCCCGACGTCGAGGAGAAAACGCCGGTGACGTCGGGGCCCCTCAGAGAAAACCTGGATTACAAACTTAAAGCCACACCTGCGTACAAGAGAACGGTCCTGCAGCAACAGGCGTCCAAAAAGCCCCGACTGGAGCCGAAAATCGAGCATATTGTTAAAGTTACAAACCTTTCTAAAGATATGACAAAGAGTCAAATAAAAGAGCTAATCGGATGTCCTGATCTCGCGTATAAACAAATCATTCTGCTACTCGACAAAACCGCCGTGAGAACCGACGTGGCTTTTATCATCTTGAACAATGAAGACGACTATAACTACGCCATCAATCTCAACGGCTGCCACGTGCACTCCGGCGCCATCGAAGTGACGCCGGCGACCAGGGCGTCGATAAGTGAAGCCATCAGCAAAAACTATTGCGTTAACCCGCACCGAAAAAGTTACCCCGAGAAGGACGTCTTCCCCGCCTGGAAAAGACAGAACAACTCTGAAGAAAAGTTGTTTCTTTTCATCAGGAACATGCCCGGAGACGTACAGAAACAAGACATTAAAACGTTTTTCCAGGACTATAACCTGAAGTATAGTCATATATTCCTGCTGCGGAACAGCGAGGGCTGCGGTACCGGCGAGGCCGTGGTCCAGTTCAAGTCGGCCCTACAGGCCGCCATGGCCCACAAGCTCCACAATCGGGACTTCTCCGGAAACAAACTGCTCATGACGTGTATAAATGCGAAGCTAAGAGATGATATCATTTTGTAAAACTGTTTTCGTTCATTCATTTAAAACATTTTTTTTAACGTATTCTGTTAAAGATGCAGGATTCTTATTTGACAAAAATAACAATGAAAGTTTTCAAAGAGTTTGGATATTTTATTCAGTTTGAAGACAAATTTTCAAACCAGTTGGATTTGGACGTTTTATATATAAATAGTCCTGATAAGCAGAAGAAAGTGAAAATGTTTCGAAACCCGTTACTTAAAATAAATGTTCCTTGCTTGGTGAATAAAGTCCATAATAATGTGCTCAAATCAAACTGTTGATGAATTAAACATATTGTAGTAAAATATCCATTGTAAGAAATAAAAAAAAACAAAAAAACATCTAGATTCCCTAACACTTTACAAAATGATTCTCAGACAACCACCCATCAGATCCACGACTCGTCAGTATCTTGAATGCCCTGTGGAGAAAATATGGACAAAATTAAGCATTGACAAGAAATGTTTCCTTTAAAAAAAAAAGTGTTGAGATGGAAAGAAACACAAACCTCCCTGACTCGCTAAGGGACCTGTAAATTTGTTGGTGTTTACTCTGGGCGATGAGTAGAAGCCTCCTCCGGAGTTCATCGAATGATTATTGAGATCCTGGGGACACAATTTAAGTTCAATTTACAGCACAAGAAAAAAAATAAAAATGGTTTCAGTAACGGTTAATGTGTTTATATGTCTTTAACTATCTGTAACTCAAACATTTCTTTAAAGATGACATTTCTTCGTAGTATATCCAACTGTGAAATGGTCCAACATGTGTAATCACACAATCATTTCCGCCAGATGTGTACGAGTTTTGACGTGGACGGGACTTTCCAGCCATGTGTGCAAAAAGGCTCGAAGACCGACTTTAAATTGAGGCGAAAGTGAATATTCGACACTTCTACTACCACAACCTCATAAAGGCAACTTTTAGTCGTGGTACTTTCTAGACACTTCTTGACTAATTGTTCGATAATCCTGAAAATGCAACTTTTATTACGCTACAGCAAAACTAATAAGCAAAGGGTGTGAAAAAAAAATCCAGACTCTGTATATCCAACATCCCATAAATGGATCAATGTTTTTCTTTGATTTGCACTTCAAATGAATTCCCCTGTAAAGTGTCTCGCAGCAAAAGAATGTAAATGCCGGATGTGAGAAGTGGTCGGAGATGTGGTCGTTCAAACATTGCCGTAAAAGGAGCTGCTATAATGCATATGAAACCACTGTGAACGACTGACTGTGAGGAAAGTTCACACCTCACAGAACGGCTTCTAAATGGTTTGTGACCACAGACAAGTACAAGTACTATTCCTTTTTTAAATGTTTTTTTAATTTAAACTTTCACTTTAATGGGGCATCTTGAAGTTTTCACACTTAAATCAATAATTTAAATAAAGTTTATGTTGCTGCAAATTTTGTTGAGGATTATTCTGTGAAGGATTGTGCATTGGCCAGAAACTGGCGATACGATACATTCCATGATACGGGGTCAACGATACGATATATCGTGATACTGCAGTAACAAGGATATATGTGTAGTATTGTCGAGTACTTGACTCTGGTGTTGCAGAATTTACAGACCACATGACTCTTGACGATGTGGTAACTGCTTTCATTAAAAAAAAAAAAATCAGCTTTAAAGCTGCTGGAGTTCACTGTATCCTCTCGTCCTCAGTCATCGCCGGTATATATCGTGGAACTCAATCGTTCATTTAGCTTCGGGAGAAATGACTAGGATGCCAGGATGCAGGTAAGTAATTTGTATTTATATAGCGCTTTTCCAGACCAGGGTCACAAAGCGCTTAAACAATCAAAACAATACTCAATAAAAAGTATATACTTTAAAGGTCAAGATAACACCGAGAACAACACAGGAGTCTCAGAAAATCAAGGAGAAGCCTGCACAAATAAAAATGTCTTAAGATGTTTCTTGAAGGAGTCAGTAGATCCATCAAGTGTAAATGTAATGACTGAGAAGTTTAATAATTTATAAGCAATTTATAAGATGACTTCAGTAAAAGTTGCTATATCTGTGCAGGTATGTTGTCGTCAAGCTAAATAGAAGCCCTTTCCAATACGAATGCCCAGAGTAAGTCAGACACCCAAGTTCTAAAAAAAACACCCTTGTATCCAAACAGTTGTAGTCGGTAAAGCCTCCTACCCTCGGCATGCTCCTCAGCCTGTACTCCATCAGCATGTCCGTTAGTTTCTGAGTGACTTTCAGAACTATCTGTGCGTCGCCCTCGTTTTCTATCTGGAAAGTGTCCTATAAAGTAAAAAAAATAATAATTTAAAACATCACAGAGTTTGAGGACGAGCATCATTCGTGACACACGTACCAAATAACTCAGCAAAACATTGGGGTCTTGTTGATTTCCCATGTTGTAGTCGTTTGAGTAACCGTAGCCGCCGTGACGAGAGTAGCCGGGCCGCTGAGGCGGGCCTCCGAAATCCCTGAAGGGGCCGTTGTTTGGTTTGGGGAACCTGGAAGCTAAATTGACAAAAATACAATGAGTGAGAATTTTTCCGATACATTAATGAACATTTTATTAATCATTTACCATGTTGGGGCACTTGAAGAGGAGGAGGAGATGGCAGCTTATTGTTCATGCCAGCACCTGAGACGGGAAACGAGAAACTTAACAACAGAACCACAAACTACTAGAGGTGTAAGAAAAATATTGGTACAATTTAGTTTTTACATGATATTGGCTTTCTATCATATTTTATTATAGTTATTTTATTGTAAACATTCCAATAACGTGCATATAAAATTAAATAATTATATTTTCCTTATCTTTTTTACAATTAACATGCAATTAAAGCCCCAAACGCAAGATGGCAGCAGAAATTATATCATGCTGCGGGTAATCGAAATAATGAAGTCCCGCGAGATCCTGGCAATGACTGAGGACAAGAGGATACAGTTGACTCAGTAACAAAAGCGGTTATGTCTTTGTCAACAGTCATGTGGTCTGTAAATTCTGCTAAAACCAGAGTCAAGTACTCGACAATACTACAAATATATCCTTGTTAATAAGTTATCACAATATAGTGTGTCGTTGACTCTGTATTGTGATACATATTGTATCTCCAGATTCTTGATAATACTCACTTCAACATACACGACAACATTTTTTAAAAACCTGTTGATGGAATTTCATTGAAACTGAAGATATATCCTCAGATTGATCCACATACATGTATTCATTTCAGGGTTAAATGATATATCCTCATTTTATGTACTCAATTGTTAACATTAATAATGTTTTCTTCTATTCAGAATTAAAACATAATTCTTGTATTTCAAATGTTGAAGGCTCTGAGCATCTGGGCCTCAACTTTGTGTGAACCTTTGTATACATTTTCAATACCATTTATAGAGGCCTCATGGTTACAATCGACATATTGTGTAGTGAGGAGGACACAGTCATGTGGACCTCCATGATCCAGATTGTATGGCCTACAAACCTGGCTCCAGATAACATGTGTGCAGGAAATCTGAAGATTCGTTGTTTAGGTCAGTGTTTAGGTAATGACACGAATACAACGTCTTTTTGTTCATAATGGAGTCAAGAAAAAAAATTAAGGTCGCTTCAAAACCCCAATAAAAAAGAAACTTACGGAGTTCTTTAAAAGCTGGGACTTCACATGGCTCCTTCATAATGACCTTGAATAGGAAAAAAAAAAAAAACAGTCGCAGGTGAACCTTCGTTGATGCGTTTACAAAGATAAGGGTCAAGGGCTGACCTTGATTTGACCTCTTCCCTCAGACTTCTCCACTTCGGCAGCAGCGACTTTTAAAACCTGCCGGACGGTGGGGTCCTTGCTCGCTTGGTCTTCTCCGAAGCTGACCTTGTCGCCGTGGACCTTTCTCTGCAGAGAAAATTTTCTGTCAAAACGCATGGTCGCCTTCTAAACCTCACCCCAGAGTTTCAGTCTCCAGGACCCCGAATAAGCCATCCTGTTACCTACAGTAATACTAGATCACAAGTGTCACCCAAACCTAAAAACCAAGCCAAAAGTGATCCAAGAGTGAGATATATAATTCCATTTTACAAAGAAACTCCAAAATCTAACCCCAGAATCCACTATAAACTTTTTCTTTCCCTCCTTCTCCACACTCTCTCCATCGCACCTGTCCCGTCATACCTATCACAGACTTACTCGACATTTCTTCCTAAATCTAAATCAACTATGGATCCAGCTGGATAAAGTTTTTTCAACCAAAAGATGGGGATGGATTCCTGGGGAAAGTGGAAGATCTTGTGTTCGTTGGTTCTTTCCATGGAGGACGTGGAAGACAACTACCCATTTGGATTCATGATAACTGAATTGTATTGAAGAAGTGATTGTATTGAAGAAGGAACCAAGAGGTTGTCGACTGGAAATGAGTGAAACCCCAGATCAACGAGATGATGGATTTTATTAACTGTGGGTCGAAGCCGAGCAGGTAATTCACGAAGCAATCCTTACGATCATCAGATTCTTAACATCATAACATTGACTTTATACAAGACACGGTGAGGTCCTTGGTAGGACTCGTGTCTGGAAACTCGGCCAAACGATTTCAGAAGATGTTTTCCCAATTTCATTACATAATATGTTTTCCCAATCTCTCAGTGTGTGTGTTTGTGTAGCTCCTCTAGAAGCTGGAGAAGCCTCTAGAATGATGTCAGTGATCTTGGACCGATAACCCTTAATGCCACCACAATTGGAATCTCGAATGCAGACTCCGACTGAAGTGCTGACGGAACATGGACGCTATTCTCGCTCAGAGTGGTCGGCCGGCTACGGTTCATGACCTCGTCCGCTCATCAGGTACCATCTTGGAGAGAATGTCCATGGCTTGAAGCATAATTCGGCCATTTGGATCAACGGAGAGGCCTCTGAAAATGACTCGAGTCTGTGGAAAAATTACAGTCTGTTCCCAAACAAGGTCTTATCTCAATCCGAACTCCCCCAGTCTGGCCTTGGAGGCCAGTTATCAAAATTCTCCAGGGAAGACACGGATCTGACGCTCCGCTAGCATAAACCCTCACCTTGCTAACAGAGGAAGCTAAAGTCATAACAATTTGTAACTCTCCTTAATATGAGTAAACCATTTAAAACAAATCTGATGTCTCTTTTCTGAATTTACAGCTTTAATTCAGATTCCTAACCTGACAAATTGACTTATTACACATATAACAAGTATTACAAGTTGATCAATGCTGATATTTCTTGTGTCTGCTTCATGTGTGGGAAAGGAATTTGGGGAGTAGAATGATTTACGGCTTATGGAAGTGGAATGGAGATATAACAGGCGTGTAAGATCTGTGTTCTTTCTCACTTGTATGCAGTTAAATAATTATTTTGACTTTGAACTAAATCTGGTGTCTGTTCTTTGGGTTTCAGCTCCAAGTTGGTACTCAATACTGTGTTAGAAAAATGTTACTACAAGGCCATATAATCAAGATTTTTTTTTATTTTTATTCCCTTGAAAAGGAATGGAGCGAAATTTGTTTTTGACAACCAGTGAGACAGATATAACAGAGTAAGAGATAAATATAACTGAAAACAACCGCAACAACATCAATAATAAACTTATTGTATTCAATAACCTATTTGCAGGAAGTAACAATACATAAAAAAATACTCTGAGGTGCCATTGCCAAATACAGCATGTGCCCTCACGTGCCACTCACCATATATTTGTAGATGTGTTTCCAACCCTTCACGTGCGGGATGATGTCATTTTGAAAGCGGGCGAACGCGCAGAGCTTGCACACATAGTGAGGAGGGAATGACTTGCTCGGGCTCCGGTACTCCCAAACATACTGTAGACCTGGACACACGATATTAACAGGATTTAGAATCCAAATCAAATTCTGCATCTTCGTACGTCAGTCCAACTTACCGACGACACATTCTGTCACATCCTTCAACCGCCTGGCCAGGGATGGGATGGTCTTGGTCGTCATCCCCTTGTAGAAAACTGTAGAGTGTTAAAGATGAGGGACATGGATTATGGACGTCAACAATAGGCGTAAAACTGGATTTTGTTTGGGAACAAATACAGAGATAATTAAGATGAATTGAGCCACAAAGAATGAAAAATAACAATCATTCAATCAGCCTGTTGGATAAATTTACATTTTATGGCCCTTGACCTTGACTTTTTAAAGATTTTGGTCACATGTTTGATTGAGTTTGACACCCTTGGTGTAGATCAACAGCATGATTTTTCAAAAAGACAAACATGGTGTAATACAGACAAAGAAAAAACCCAAAATGGATACGTAATATTGTCGGACATCAGGGCTTTGGTTAATCTGAACAACACCAGAAAGCATTACAATCACCCTAAAGATAATCATTGTAACACCTTGAATACGGACAGATAATTGACCTTAATGAAAAATCAAAATAAAATAAAAAATATAAAATATGTAGAAAACATGTATATAAAGTCTATGAGTGTTAGTGTTGTGTAGTCACATGTTTCCAGCATCCATGAGGACGAATCGAGAGTAGCAGCTTGTGGCCGACTCCTTCATGAATACATTCACGGCGAAATTTCGTCCTTGAATTTGAAACTGTAACTGTTTTTTTTTGTAACGTTATGTTTGCTGTCGATAACCATGACCTCCAGCAACAACAACATGGAAGATATACGGTGTGACAAAAAGCCCCATCGGCGAGAGTTTGAGTCTCAAAAACAAAGTGTTGGAGACGCCGCCACCCATGACATGAAGCCGGGATCTCAAATCTCAAAGCTTCAAGGCACCGTGAATAAAAGACTTACCTATTTCATCAGGGTGCTGAGTAGGCTTTTTCTGTCAGTGGAGTGGATAAACCCAAGCGAGGAGGAAAGACACATTCAGGCGTTAGAGAGACAGAATGATACTTGGTTTTCCTCATCCAGAGACAAATGATCAAATCGATTCTCATTAAAATGAGAGTCAGTTTAAGCCAAAACTTTGTTCACCTAATCATGCTTTGAGGTCAAGCCCTCAAATATGATTTGGGGGGAGGAAGTAAAATGAGTGGCAACATCGTGCTTTGGTATCCGTCTCAACAGAGTAACCAGCACGAGTGCCTGGCCCAAGGACAGATGTCAGAAATCTGCAAAAGCATTTACACTGACATCTACCGACTCTTAACTGACATGACAATCATGTCAAATAGAACATCTGGAGTATTTAATTCTCCTGAAATTATAAATGTATTTGGTTAACCGGTGCTTTCTTACTGAATTGTTCAAAAACATTAGTTCACTCTAGCTGTTAAACTCTAACCTCTATAAGGCAAATGGAAATATTTATGAAATACCTTGCGTTTTTTAGCTTTCTTCTGATTCGGCTGGGGTCCGCCACTCGGCTGAGCGGTTGTCTGGGGCTGGTAGGTTGAAACCTCTGGATCCATATTCCCACTGATGAGAATAAATCAATTAAACCATAACTTGTAAAGATACACTTAATCAGCCAGATCCTACCTCGCTTGGGTCACATCGTTATTCTCCATGTTTGGTTGGAATTCACCAAACGGAGCGTTCCCACTAGAAGACGACAGAGTATTTGTATACAAACTTGTGTGGATAAATACAGCTTAAGAAAATATCGCTACAGCAATATATCAGATTATTATTACTTTTTTTTAGCAATACTGTATCTATATTCAACCCCCTTATCATTTTTGGGGGGGGGGGTTTTAAATAATATTTTGTTGTTTAATAGTTCTTTAAGGTTTTATACTTAAATGAAGGTTGAACCATGTACTTTGAAATATTCACATTGTTTTTTCATTTTTTTTAAATTCATTATTTCCTCCGCAGCTAAAGAGCAATGAAATCCTGCGCAATCACATAAATGACTGAGGACGAGAGGATACAGTTGACTCAAGTAGCTTTTAAGGCTGATGTTTCGACATCTTTTGGATTCAAAACAAATGAAAGCAGTGACGTCAAGAGTCATATGGTCTATAAATTCAGCAACATCAGAGTCAAGTACTCGAACAATACTACAAATATATCCTTGTTACTACAGAATATATCGTATTGCTGCCCCTGTATCGTGTCACCACAGTCTTGCCAATACACGCATCAAGTGTTCATATGGTGACCTATAAAGATATCAGTGTTTAAGATAAGGTATGGGCCAAATAATAGAAGTCATCAATTAAGTATATCCACATGGCTGGCGATGACTGAGGGCGAGAGGATACAGTGTACTCCAGCAGCTTTTAAAGCTAATGTTTGGACATCTTTTGGATTCAAAACAAATGAAAGCAGTTACGTCTTCGTAAAGAGTCATGTGGTCTGTAAATTCTGCAACATCAGAGTCAAGTACTCGAACAATACTACAAATGTATCCTTGTTACTACAGAATATATTGTATTGCTGCCCCTGTATCGTGTCACCACAGTCTTGCCAATACACGCATCAAGTGTTCCTATGGTGACCTATAAAGATGTCAGTGTTAAGGATAAGGTATGGGCCAAATAATGGATGTCATCAATTAAGTATATCCACATTACTGGCGATGACTGAGGGCGAGAGGATACAGTGACTCCAGCAGCTTTTAAAGCTATTGTTTGGACATATTTTGGTTTGAAAACAAATGAAATACGTCTTCGTCTAGAGTCATGTGGTCTGTAAATTCAGCAACATCAGAGTCAAGTACTCGAACAATACTACAAATATGTCCTTGTTACTGCAATATAGTGTAACTGTATCAGTTACAGCAATACATTGCATCATTGCCCAGGTGTTGTGATACTATGGTATCACCAGATTCTGCCATAGAAGATACAGTCTGTAACTTATTTACAAAAATGTGGCGACGGTTTGACATTTAGTTGTTTCAAAATCTTTTGTTGTCGTTACCTCATCTCGGGTATGGCATCGTCTGGCAGGGGCGGTGCTTCGAAAGTCTGCGGTTCCATTCCTCCACTGGAGAATGACAAAATACATGGTTATACATCCTACACCTGGATACAGGTGATAATATCATGAATGATGATTCAAATGTATTTTGCCTCATCTCGTTCCATTGCATTCCATTATCCTGCTGCGCAGTCTCACACTGTTCCCCAGCCTGTTGTTCTGAATCCCAACTGAAAAACAAACAAAGAGATAAATCATCTTTAACAGGTCGACTTGTCCATTTATTTAAAACATCAAATACCATTTTAAGTTAAATCATTACCTGTCTACAGTGTACTGCCAGTTTTGCTGTGTAGGTTGAATAAACCCCAGGCCTTCCGATTCTGACATGGTTGTTTAATTTCACCGTCGCGCACGGGAAGCTAGCATAGGTTTTCGGTGAACGAATACGAAACACGAACGTGTACTTCTATATAACATAAATAAAGGCTACTATTTGTCGAACGTTAAGTATTGACTGTAGCTTCGGAGTCTGTGTACTATCATATAGCAACCAACCGAAGGAGAGACAGTGGGGTGACCGCTGCGGTGCCGGATTTAAAAATAACTAATTTAGAAGATGATTTTATTTTAAATTGAATAAAAGACACCACGATCTAAATATTTTAAAAAGGTAAACAATTTCACATAAGATTATACAATATTACACATTTTAGCACATCGAATTTACTTCATTTTTGATCAAGCACTCTTGAGGACCGACCTGTGGTGTGAGGACCTCGACTGAGTCGCATTCGCTCCGCCGTACACACGGTAAGTAACGTGTCAAAGCGTTGCGTTTATATATCTATCAGTTTATGTTATAGGATAAGCTTTCGCTACTGTGTAGTCAGTTTAAAGTAAAATTACAACGCAAATATGTGGCTATAGCAACGGGATCGTTTCGCCCCGAACACATGTACATACATGCACCTCAACGTCATATGTGTTATTATTATTATTCTGTGGTGAACTTACATCTATTTAATCAATAATATTCTTTGGCTTTGTCTCACATCTATCTTTATTAAGAAGCTTTTAATAATAAACAACACCACTTTTAATAATTGGGTCAATCCATTTTTGTATGTGTAATATTGTTCTCTACATTTTAAGGGTGCAGACATGAAGTCCAAGAAGAAAAAGAGACAAGATGACTTCCAGAAGATCAAGTTGAAAGTGGGGAAGAAGAAGCCCAAAGCCGATAACGCCACCGACACCAACTTTCGTTCGAAGGCAATAAATCTCCCCGAACAGTTGAAGAAGGGCAGCGGTGGCCCGACGACCCACAGACACCTCGGCGTTAATGTAAGTGTTGGAATCCTGCTTTAAAATACTATGTTTTGGTATCAACCCTTTTTTTTCTTTTTGTGTCCTCAGGAGCTCCTTTCTCAGCTTCATCATTACAATGCCAACGTGAAACACACTGCCTTGTTGGGTTTGAAGGAGCTGCTCTCTTCTAGCCCTTCGGTTTTAGATCAACACCTGTCTCGCTTGCTTTCGGAAGTGGCGGCCGTTTTCTCCGATAAAGATGGGAACGTTCGCGTGGTGGCAACTAAAGTGCTCAGGTAAGAACGCACGATTAATCCAGAGTAAAGCGGGAAGTTAAATATAAGTATTTCTCTTCACTGGGCTGCAGGTTTATCGCCCAGTCGGTCCCTGCAGAACGAGTCGCTCCGTTCTTTCCTCTCCTGCGAGCCCACCTGTCCTGTGCCATGACTCACATCGAGTCCAGCATTCAGGAGGATGCCATGAAGGTTCTGGACGTGCTGCTGGAGCACTATCCCGCTCAGCTGGCGGCGAGGCCCGCCGTACTTCTCACCAATTTCCTGGAGTTGATCTCCCACCGACAGAACAGTGGAGGTGCCAAAAAGACTCCGGATAGCAAGGGAAGGACCTGGGCTTTGACCATCAACCCCAACAAGAAAGTCACGAGCCAGCAGTGGAGACTCTCTGTTCTTCTCAGGTATTTAACTCGCATTTTAAATAGAAATATTTTTGCCAAATGTGAAGCTAATCAAATTAAATGAGTGGATTTTAAGGCATAAAAATGAGATGGGTGATCTGATCCCTGGTGTTGAGTGTTGGTCCCATTTAGCCGCTCTATGTTGGGTCGAGCATCGGTTAAAACGTTCCCCCGGGGAGATGATCTAGACCAGAGGTGGGCAATTATTATTCTTCAAGGGCCACATTCAATTCTGTGAATGTTGTTAGGGGCCATCAAGCAAAAAGAAAGATAAAAAAATCCCTTAAAAAAGGACATTCATCATTAGCCAATGACATTTATTAAGCTAAATAAGCTACAATTTTATTCCTGTATATGAGTTTTTTTCAAAACATTTCTTCAACTTACTTAAAAAAAATGTTTTGAGAGATTAATATATATTCAAAAAAATTACACACAAGAAAGGAGGGAAAAAGTGTGAAAATGTAAATAAATAATAAATACAAAATACATTTGCTAATGCATTAGAACCATTTATACATGATCATACTTTGACATTACGAGGGCTGCATAAATACAGTCAAAGGGCCACATGTGGCCCCCCGGCAACACTTTGCCCTGGTCTGATCTAGACACTGTAGAGCTATGTTTATGCCGACGTCACTTGGGTCAGATCAGTGTGGATCTGTGCGTATGTTTTGATCAAAGGAAGTCACGCAACAAGATTTAACACCAATTACTTCATTAAGCATTTATATGAGCAGATAGAAAAAACAAGAAAGCCCAAAGAAATGAAACCATTAATTTTTATGGGTGTTCTGCACAGAGCGAATCTTACGACCGTATTAAAGCATGATAAATAAGAGAGAAAAGCTTTAGTCGCCTTGTTGATTATTTAAAACCACGGTAGTTTCTTTTTGTTTAGACATTTTTGTTCAGTAAAGATGAATCTAAATTTTACAAAAACTTTTCTGATATTTCACTCTGGCATTTTTGTGTTCACTTAGAGAGCTTTAAACTCTCAGGCTTGTTCATGTTCCTCACAAAATTGTCACTTTGATTATACGATATTTAAAACAGACCGTCTTCTAATATTCAGCCTATAGTGTAAACAAAGTTTGCAGTTTAACTGTATTTTCTTTATGTTATCGAAACGTTGATAAACATTTAAAAACTTTAAATAAATATCAACTTTGTAGTTCCATACGTAGTAAATTCTGTTTTTTATTCAAAGCATGATCAGTGTTAATATTAAAGTTAATATTTAAACACTGTTATTGTGTGAATCAATAATCCAAGCCCAGGTATCGGGGCCTCAAAAGTTTGATCAATGCGTCTCTAATAAAAACTGTTCTTTTGTTTAAGACTCGGGAGATTTCTTCAAGCTGTGGTCGAAGAAAGACCTGTGGAGGAAGGTGACGTCTCAGCCCCCAACGAAGGGGTGTTTGGCTCTAAGGATGACGGGAGGATAAATCCTCTCTATCTCACCTGGGAGGAGATGAGATCCAACAAGGTCGGGGTGAAGGTTTATGAACATTCCGGGGCGACGCCCACTCAACACTTTACCTTCAAACTCAGGTACAGAGTTTTGACAAAAACACTTTGTTGAGCATCACTCATCCAGGTGAATTAAAAAAAAAACCTTCAGACCCGAGGTGGACTCCGGTGGCGCGGCTCCGGAGGGGCTGGACTCGGCCGAAGCGGTTCAGAACTTCGCAGCCACGCTGGTGCCGCTTCTGCTGGAGGTCTGGGTCGAGGCCAGCGCCACGGACTCCACGTGGAGCAGCTGCGAAGGAACTCATCTGCTCAGCCCCGACGCCATGTCGGTCATGTTCCAGGTCCTGACGGTTCTTCAGCTCCTTCGGAAGCTGGCGCCGCAGCGCGAGCACCAGGACTCGCTGGTAAAACACGAATCATTTTCTCAGGAGAAAAATATTTCTTCGGCTAAACCGTATTTCATCGCAGGATTCCTGGTTCCGTAAAGAATTCCTGGGAGAGTTCAAACAGCATTTCATGAAAAACTTTCCGTATGGGATTCAAGACGCACCCAGACACAAAAAGAAAGTGAATCTGAAACGGTAAGAAGAATTGTGTTGAGTCAGGCCAGGAGTATTTGATAATAAATCCATAAATTAGTGGCAAATACTTCAAATCAAATCATTCAAAATGAATAAAATGTAAACATAAAATAATAATAATTCAAATTGATAATAAACCTTACATTTAAAAGACCTGTTATCAAAATAAGTAAGTAAGTAATTTGTACTTATATAGCGCTTTTCCAGACCAGGGTCACAAAGAGCTTAAACATTTAAAACAATATTCAATAAAGTATATACTTTAAAGTTCAAGATAAAACTGAGAACAACACAGGAGTTCCAGAAAATCAAGGAAAAGCCTGAACAAATAAAAATGTCCTTAAATGTTTCTTAATAAGTAGTTAAAGTACAAGTTAATATTTATCAGTCAATAATATAAAACTATGAAAGTGTGTTTTTTAAATAAATATGCTGGCCAATTAAAAAATAAATTAAAATAAAAAAAGTATTAGTTAAATAACGTGTAATAATTCATAATAAGTTTTACAAAAAACGTGGAAAGCAAATACAAATTGCTAGTCAATGCACAATTTAACTGATCTTAATTTACAATTTTTTTTTTACAATTGATAATTGAAGTAATGATCAATTCATTTAGATAATGACGAATAATACAGAATTATTTATAAATCATTAACAATTTTCTTTTTAGTCCTGTTTTTTTGTTTTTGACCCTGTAGGGGCCGAGCCTTTTATCAGCTCGATCAGCATTTGAACATGTTTGCACTTGAAAAATAATTTGCCTCTTTATTATTATTTTCAGAAGTAAGCAAGTGGCCACCGTGCCCGGCCCCTCCGTGGACCCTCTGGCTCTAAACATCACCCTGTGCCAGGTCATGGTGTCGCTCAGTCAAAAGCAAGCACTCGGCCCAGAAGCCGAGGGAGACTGGCTGGCGCCGCTGAGGACGTTTGTCAAAGAGACGCTCAGCAACGACGTGAAGCTGAGCTACAGGCAGCTGCACATGCTGCTGGGCACCGTGTGGAAGATGATGCTGACTCAGCGCAGCAAAAGTAGGATTTTTGACTTGGTGTCAAAGAATTTGTTTTTAAGTCCGTTTCATGTATTTTGTAATCATTGGTTTGAACTTAAATAATGGCTTGCCGCAACCATGTGGCCCTTTGTATTTATGTGGCTCTCATGTGGTCACAGATCATGTCGAAAATACTATTTTAATTCGTATCTATTTCTATTACTCATTTCTAATCTCTGAATATGACTATCGTTTTTGCTTGGGAATTTTTCCCTCATTTTTTTGGTATATTTTGTGTACTTTTCTATCAGATCTTTAGAGGTTTATAGGAGTTAAATAAAATAAAAATAATTATTTTAGTATATTGATCTTGATTTTATTACTTAATTTTCGCTAATTTATTTTTGACTGATAGCCCCTCACAACAGCCACTGTATAACATGTAGGCCCTTGAGAAATATTAAATTGTATTGTAATATTTTAATAATTCTTAAAAAGTCTCCGAGTATACATGGACCACCAAACATCATTACAGCAGTGGGTCCGCCATGTTTTTTTCCTTTAATTGAAGTTCTGAGAGACTTTTTTAAAGTGACTGCGAAGATAAAACGAGATACTGACACCTTAATCTCGTTCAAATGCACGTGGAGGATGTTGCACTAGAGGTTTCACAGTGTGCAGTTTCACCGCTGCGACACCAGGGGGAGCCAGAAACAATCATTTCAATCTGGCATTGTATCGCTTCAAGATGCAATTTCAAGACAACATAGATTAAAGACATCAATTTGAAACTATTAACTGTCCTCATAAAGTGAGTGAAATAATGTGTAAATACTTTTTCCTTTTGTGTTGCAGCTGTGACTGAAGAGCTCTTGGCTGCCGTGTATTTCTACTATCAACAGAAGAACCTGACGCTTCAGACCAGATCGCTGCTGCTTTCTTTCTACAGCAAGATCTACCAGCAGGAGCACGGACACACTCACATCGCACGGTAACGGCCTTTAAAGTATATACTTTATTGAGAATTGTTTTGATTGTTTAAGCTTTGTGACCCTGGTCTGGAAAAGTGCTATATAAATACAAATTACTTACTTATTTACTTACTTTATAAGTTCAAACCTATGGAGGAGGGGCTGATCTTTTTGTCCAGACATTTGATAGTACGGTGATGCCTCGATAATGCGGGGGTTACATTCTGAAAAACACATTCAATTAAATCCTGAAGTAGTGACCATTTAATTTTTTTACCTGTTTATAATGACTTGGAAATATTGAATTGAACTTTCATAAAACTTTACAACATTCATTTTACAACACTCTCAAGTAACGGTGACCTAAACAGCTAATAATACGCTTTGCCGCCCAGCCAAATCCCTGCTGCAATCAATTTTGACAAAGCAACATAGACTGAGGATTAAGATTCTTGTAGCGACCAATAAAGCGCCACTTAAAAGAGCAGTGTGTGAGAAAAGGCATTGACTGTTTTTTGTCACCATGAGTAAGAGTAATGTTTATTCATTAAAGTTTACCTTGGATTTCAAAAGAGATGTTTTTCTCCTCGTCTCCAGGAGCAAAGTTCTCTCTCGGTGGCTGGCGTCACTTCCGGTTCAGCTGGTGCAGCTCGGCCACCGCAACCCGGCGCTGTCGGCTCGACTCGTCCAGTCCATCCAGGCAGCTGCGTCCCGCGGCAACAAAGACCTCCTCAGCAGCCTGCAGACGCAAGCGATCAAGCTCTACGGTACAACTCTAGACACATGTGTGTGGTCTCAGGGTCAAGGTCAAGACCTGCCTGGGTTCAAGAAAGATCCATACGCAAGGGTGAAGGTCGTTCACCTTGACCCTGAGACAACACAAGGGATACCACAAACTCATTTGTTCTCGAGCCTTCGGGTCATCTTGACCCAGAGATGACACGAGGGATACGGAAGTGTATCAGTGCCATCAGAATAATGGTTTAATTTAACTGTCAAATGTTCAAACTTTGAATTAAATATTTATTAACCATTTGATTATTTAAAAATAATTGAATTCAATAATATTAACGTTCGAAGGTTGAATTCCTTTTTTTTAATAGCTGAATAAATTGTTGTTTTTCACATATTTTATTTTCTAATTGCGATAAAAATGTATTTTCCTAAATTATATATTATTAAATTCTTGGCTTTTCAATTAATATAGAAATGTAAGTATAATCGTTTCACCAGACAATATTAAATTTAAAAGGCTGTTAAATAAAATATTTGTATTTATTTTTAATTATTGGTATTTTATAACGTGAAAAAAATATATATATATATATATAAAAAAAGTAATATCTTTTTTTCCAATTCAAATACATCATAAATACAAAATAAACATTTCAACATGCATGTTTTAAATTGTATTTAAAAAAAAAATGTTACCCTCACAACTAAACTTTTCATTAAAAGTAAATTCAAAGTTAAAAATGTTAATTTCAACCATTTCATCTTCTTCCGTACATTGTTCAATTAAGTCCACCAGACGACACATTGACCTCCAAAGATGAGTGAAACTAGGTCACAAAGGAGTTTCACGAAAGCAAGAGGAGCCGAACTCTTGTGTGATCGATGGGAGGAGACCAGAGTTATGAAACGAGTGCAGAGCCAACGATTCACCATCACAAGACTCCTTTTGTCCCCGTGCTCCTGACATCAGCATGTGCGTCAGAGTCGGAGCGACCGCCGTAACAAGACACTCGCACACATTATGAAAGCCTTTTTTTTTTTATCATCCCGTCGTGAACGTCGTCTGGTCTCCTGGTTTCACTGCGACCGCCATGGGACGCCTGGAGGCTGCGGCGCGATCCTCGTCATCAGCCGCCTTCATTACATGTGTCTGTGTGTCTGTCCCACCAAGATCCAGAGGAGGGAGTCGTGGTCCTGCTCCCGGCAGAGTCCCAGCAGAGGATGGTGCAGCTGCTCTACTTCTTGCCCAAGATGCCCAATCCTCTCCTGGCCAACCTGAGCTACTGCTGCACGGCTGGAAGGATCTCTGCTCCCCTCGCCGCGTCCCTGATCCGAATCATACACTTTAGGTGAGACTCGGTGACCTATGAACCCACTTCTTCTGGACGCATGAAATAAAAGATTTCAGAAGTACAGGTGGAAAGTTACCCATTAAGTAATTAAACAAGTTTTTTTTGGGGAACTTGTACCTAAAAAATATTTCTAAACACATTTTATTTACTAATAACTTAAGTCTTTTCAGAAAAGTGGAAATAAAAGTAAATTAAATTATTATTTTAGTATTTTTCTCTTTACCTTTAAATTAAAAATGACTTGGAAAAAAACTTTTAATTTAGTTTATTCAGATTTGTTGTAACGACTGTACTGTCTGTCTATAAGTAAATTCATTTATTATCTCAGTATACTTTTTTAGATTTCTATTTAACTCTTTAAAATGTAGAAAATTTAGTCAGATTTGTATTTAAGGTCTAAATATAATAATAGAAATACATATTATACTACTTTCCTGTGTACCCTTAATTTAAATTACATTTTGAATTTTTATTTTTTATTTTTTTAAGATCTGTGACTGAAATAATATAAATATTATTTTTTTTTTCAAAAATAATTAATTAAAAATTTATTAATTGCAGCCTAGACATTTTTCAATTCCATTTTTCTGTGTTTTAATAGAAAAGGAAATTTTAAACAAAATGTGTAAAAGATATATAGATATATATGGATAAAACTGTATTTATCCATCTGGATATCTACTTTGGGAAATTGTTTAAATTCTTTTTTTCAATTAAATATCTCTTTTATCACACTATCCCGCACTTAACAGTAAAATTAGTAGTTTTTGAGGCATGTAATGACTTTTACTTGAGTAAAATAATCTAATTCTCTTTCTACCTCTTCTTAAAAAAATAAAATAAAATAAACAGGGACGCTCTCCGACGTCACCAGTAGAGGGCAGTGTGGCTCTTTCCCAGGCGATCCTCATCCTTCATCGCCTCGTCATCACGTCATAGTCCTGATCATCTGGCGAGAGTCGATTTTAAAACGTCTTGTAAAATTGTTGCTCTACTCTTAACACATGTCCACTTACTTACCGAAAGACAATTGGGCCTATTTTCGTTAGCAGGGAATTTATGGAGCGAATGAAAATGTCGGAGCAGAATCAAAGCTGCACAACAAATGAATGACACCTGTCAGATCACAAACTGCTGCTTCAAGAGAAAGTTGATGCCAAAAGCATATTTTTTTTAAAATGAGAACATTTGGGTAGAAGTGACGTCAGTGAACCAGCTGGGGATTTTTTTGCCGTGTAAAAGGGGAATTGCCAAACATGTTTGATCTAAAATTAGTGGATCGTGTGCTAGATTCTGTGAAAGAAAGAGGAGAAGATAGGACTGAGCCTTCTTGGTTTTACAGATTATTTGACGTGTTTATTCTTAGTGATCCATGTTTTCGTCAGTGAGGTTAAAGTTCAGGTGCAAACGCAACTTGGTGATAAAAGGGGTTAATTTATCGCAGAGGATTTAGATAAATAAGTTGATTCATTTTTTATTTTATACTCATTAATGAGGATTTGTTACGTACTTAATTGTCCTTAAACGAATGTCTTGATTTGAGTTAAATGGATGTTAGACTCTATTGCATTTTTATTATTTACTTTTTCGCTACTTTTATGATGATCCAAAAGATCTACCTTCATCAAAAGTAAGTCCATACTTTACTCGGATGACTTGCACTGAATGAACTGATAATCCGATGGAAGGATGTGTGGATTTAATCATCTTTAAAAGGTAAAAAAGCAGCATATTTCCTCATTTTTGGACACTTTTCCTCTGAAAGTAACATCCAAAAAATGACCATGAGACCTGGCCTTAAGCTCAGGGTCGGCCCTTAAGATCTGGTCCTCCACTGCAGACGAGACCAGGATCTTCATGTACAAAGAATTGCTTTGATTTCCTACTAAAAAAAAACGGTCGTACACTCAGACCCAGGAAATCGTGCACAAAAATATTACGATGTTTGAATCTGTGCGTGACACGTTTTTCTCTTTGTAAATCCCAAATCAACGTAGAATTCAGACAGGTTCCCGAAATTTTTCCTCTCGCGATCATAAAAACATGAATTTAAACTGGATTAACAGTTAAGAATATATAGAAATAATATTGTATTTACAGGCGACCAGTGGCTTATTTAAAATATTTTGAGATGAAGTTTAAACACTTTTTTTTGTTATCTGGAGATGAAATCTTGTTCGCCACAACCACACCCACTCCGCTGTGATTGGTATCGAGGTTTGTCACCGCGCGTTATCAATCCTGACTCGTTGTATAAACAAAGCGGGGGGCGTGATCACAAATATCCCCAAGGAGACTCCTGAGGGATCAATAAAGTTATATCTAACCTAATTATTACGTCATAATGGACTCCGCTCTCGTAACCTCTCGTTCGCCCAGATTTCAGAGCAACTTTATAAAGTAATAAGTTGAAAACATGGTCACGATGAGGGACTCACTGCATCTTGGAAAAGGAAGACTTTCAACATTTGATTCATGAGAGTCAGGAGAGTCGGAATTGTGTGTGTGTGTGTGTGTGTGTGTGTGTGTGTGTGTGTGTGTGTGTGTGTGTGTGACCCGAGGCCCGTGTTGTTCCGCGTCGTTACCAACACGTCTCACTGTTTTGAACTCTTGGCACCGAAGTCCAGTAAGATGATGATACAATGGGCTCATTGGAGGCAGGAATGCATTGTCGTCAGTATCTGGGAGATTGTGCTGCATGTGCCTCCCAGTCTTCACAAGACAAACTACGTTCACACACATTTCATACTTAAGGAGATTTGTTCGGCTCTTTAGTTTTCATAACTCTTATGAATAAAAGCCTATTTTTTTTACTTTTACGAAACGTAGACGCGCCGTCGAATATCTGACCGTGTCGTTCTTCCGCAGGTCGTCTCTGAGCGGCTGGTCAGCAGGAAGTCAGGAGGCGGCGCTCCAGGACGTGGACTACATCAGCTTCCTGTTCTCCACGCTGACCGGCTTCTCGTCCGACAAGCTGGCCTCGCTGCAGGAGGCCGCCGGCGTCAGAGCGCCGCCCGCCTCGCCGCTCTCGCCCGTCGCCCTCTTCCCGACGCAGCTGGAGCAGTTCTCGCACCACTGGGACATCGTGGAGGTGCGTTCACTGTCGTCGTCCACGACATGCTGTGATGTCACGACTGCAAACTAATGTTTGGATCAATACTTCAACACCTGCTACTGATTTAGTAACTTTGATCACCATTTTATTACTTATTTTAGTCACCAAGGTGCATTATGGGAGATATAATTCCTCAGTTTGTCAGGTTTTACCTATAACAGTCTCTAGAGAGTCACACACACATATATATATATATATATATATATATATATATAGTGTTAAGTCCTTTAAAAAATTAAATGTTAATAATTTATTATAATTGGGGCCAAATACTCTCAAATTGGGTTAAAAAAACGATTAGCCTAATAGCTATTAAGCTATTATTTTTCAACATAACAGTAATTTACTTAAGTTTTTGTTACTGTTAAAAGGTTTTACTTGATTAAAACTAAAAGTAATTCAGGTAAAAACTGAAGCTATAAATAATGGTTACTTTGTAACTAATTTTAGCTTACAATTGATTGGTGGGATGCTAACAGTTAGCAGTTTAGTCCTAGAAAGCTACATATGTAAACAATTATAGAATTTTAAATTCAGATGATTTTTATTTAATGTTTTGAAAAAGAAAATGAACTAACATATCTTGCATAAACAGAATCTTCCTCTATTTTATCAAGATTATTTTTCTCTCCAGGCATTTAAACAAGACTATGAACAAGTAACACACTTCAGTTAGCTTCAATGGAGGCTAACTGTTGTTAGCTTCAATGGAGGCTAACTGTTGTTAGCTTCAGTGGAAGCTAACTTCAGTGGAAGCTAACCGTTGTTAGCAGTGTAGTGCTAGGTAGTTCCTCAGCTGGAGGAAGATCATTTAATATCTTGAATATATTTCAAATAAAATTTGAGCTTATTACGTTTATTTAGCGATGAAACAAAATGTATTGTCATGTGGAATAAAACATGCTAATGCTAATCATACGATGAAAAAAAAAACGTTTTATTTCAAATAAATGGTCACTTTTTTGTTTTGTTTTTTGAAAGATAATGAAATATTATAAAATATACATTATTTTGAACTTTTAATAAAATAATTAAATTCTGATCAAAAATGACATCGCAGAGGTTTTACGAGAAGTTTGTTTGCAAGTTATTATTTAAAAAAAAAAAAAATCACTTGGAGTCTCCGGCTGTTACGTGTCCGAGAGCAGGAAGTTTATCACGTTGCGCAGGTTGAAGATGGTTCGGTTATCGGCGGCGGCGGCGGATACGTACAAATGCTAATCGGAGCCCGTGGCATGAATGTGACATTTTCTGCACAGGAATCACCGGCAACATAACCAGGCCCTGAGGCGTGTGTGCGTTCGCCGCTCGGCCTTATAATCACTAATTCAACTCCTTCAATTAAAGCCTCGCGTCCCGCCGTCTCGTCGCCCTGTCCAAGTCAATCTCCGGTGGTCACCCGACGTTACGGGGGTGGTCCGTGGTCGGGCTAATGAGACGGGATTGTTTTTAATGACGGCGAGAATGTCAACAGGTGACACTTCCGTCTCCGACGCCAAAACATGAAGATTAATGAGCGATAATTACATTTGAACGTAATCGCTCGTTCGGATCGTTTCGGTCATAATTCCGGGCGAGAGAAGAAGTTATTTGTCGTTGACGGATCACATGACACTCAAGAGTTTTGCTACACATTTCACGGTCGTCGGCAGAAGTTTAATTTTCAACCCGTGGGTCGGATCGACCTCAGATCATAATCCTGGTGCCATTTTTATCGCACTTTTCACGGAAATATTGGGCGTCACGGGGATTTGAGGGCGGCCGGCGCGATCCGACGCCATCACGTCATGAAGATCACACACACTTTAATCTCGCATTCCGTGGATTTGAAGTTCCAAGAAAATTTTAAGGGTCAGGTTTCGGGTCATTTCTGCAATAATTGTTTCATGTACAGAGGATTGAAACGATTGTATTCTTTCGTTAACGTTCTAACAAAATATTCTTAATGGAAAGATATAGCATTATAGCTGTAGTTAGCATTATAGCATTATGGCTATTTTTAGCATTATAGCTACAGTTAGCATTATATCTATACTAAGCATTATAGCTTTACAGCTATAGTTAGCATTATAGCATTATAGCTATATGCAGCATTATTGTTATACGTTAGCATTATAGATACATTTATATAGAGCATTATAGTTATAGTTAGCAGCATTGCATTATAGCTATAGTTAGCATAATAGCTATTGTTAGCATAATAGCTATAGTTACCATTATAGCTATAGTTACCATTATTGCTTCGTAGAGATAGTTAGCATTATAGCTATAGTTACCATTATTGCTTCGTAGAGATAGTTAGCATTATAGCTATAGTTACCATTATTGCATTATAGCTATATTTAACATTGTAGCTTCATAGCTTCATAGCTATAGTTGGCATTATATCTATAGTTAGCATTCTATCTATAGCTAGCATTATAGTTGAGAAACAGGATGCTTAGAACTACAATGTAACCACATGTTTAAGATGTTTTTTCTGTTATTATTTACTTGTAATCTTATTGCTAACAAATTTGAAATATGTCTTAATTTGCCATAAAAGTAAGGGAAAGATATTTCTGTATTTGTCGCACTTGTTGGGATCGTATTAGAAATATTTTTTATATTACATCCCATTTATATTTCCCTTTTTATGCCAACTTTATTTGTTTTATTACAACCTTGCAGCAAATACACATTCAATAAAACATAGTTAAGATTATTTAAGAAAACGTTATCGTAAACTATGTTATGCATGTGAAAGACACCAGGTTATTTTTATTTATAGTTAAATGTGTGTAATATCCAGGTTATTAAATATTAATGTGAGTCAACTCAACTCAACTTTATTTATACAGCACTTTAAAACAACAGAAGTTGGCACTAAGTGCTGGACAAGAACTTACAATAGCACAAAAAATAAA
The DNA here is from genome assembly GCF_982586985.1 of Callionymus lyra. NCBI lineage: Eukaryota > Metazoa > Chordata > Actinopteri > Syngnathiformes > Callionymidae > Callionymus > Callionymus lyra. The sequence goes on from NC_141834.1 coordinate 14,755,335, forward strand.
AACACAAATGATACAATAAAAGCTAATAAAACTGTAGCTGTTCTTAGTGCCTCTTGTTTTCCCAGAGTCTCACGGTGAGATAAAAGGCAGGGAATTAAAGTGGGTTTTCAGACCAGTTTTAAACAATTAAAGTCAGTTTAATAAAAGTTAAAATTGAAAAAACATCATTTTAATTTTAGAATATGTTGAAAAAGGGATGTAACTAGGAAAACTAACTTTGTGAACTTTACATTTTTTAATAGATTTACAAAAGCATGTGAATATTCTCAGTGTTTAGCTGGTTTGGTAGTATTTTTAAACACTTTTCAAACTCAAACTCCAGCATGTATTCCTAGTTATATCATGTTTTAACTCGACAAACGTCTGACTAGAGCCCGGAATGAGGCTTTGTTTTGCTTCTTCTCAGTGAACTCAGCTTTTACTGTGAGACATTTTATTGGAAAGATTTTGTTTTATTTATTTTCTGTTGTTTAAAGCAGCAACATTATCTGTTACTTCTTCTTATTCCGTTTATGATGCGATATAAAAACAATACGATCTCACATCCGAACAGGAAATCTGCCACAGCCTGGAAACGTTGGGCTCCAAGTCTCAGTGCTTCGACATCATGCAGAGCGGCATCCAGGAGTACTTGGTGAGAAACGTGGATTCTTGGTCTCCTCCTCCGAGCGCGACCTCATCCGACGACCTTATCTTCCAGAGCAAGCTGCGAGTGGTGCCGGACAGCATGGCCGCCGGCCTCCTGAGAGCCGTCTCCAGACTCCTGGACTCGTCCTCGCTGCCCGGCGAGCAGGTTCTGCGCTTCCTGTCCCAGTGTTGCCTGAGCCTGCTGACCCAGCTGGTCACGCAGCAGCAGCAGTCGTCCGCCAACACCGACCACAAAAGGTGAGCGCCCCCTACCTGTGGTTGAGTATATACACGGAGGCTGATTTTTCTCTTACCTCGCCGTCAGGGAGGCGATCTGGGGGGCGTGCGTGTCGGCCCTGGGCGCCGTGCCTCGCCTGCTGAGGACGCTGCTGCAGGTCCGGGTGGCGGCTCTGAACGAGGAGGAGAGACCTCAGCTCGGGCAGATCCTGTCGATGCTGCTGCAGCACACGCCGCTGCACAACCAGCTGGTCGCCAACACGGGTCTGCTCCAGGAGACCATCCAGCAGCTCTCGGTAAAAAGTCCTGTTCACACCTGGATCCTGGTCCAGGTTCAAATAATATTGAAAAAAACTATACTTAATTTTCTAGAAGATTGAATTTCAATCACTTCTATATATTCATTCATTCATTCATTGACAACCGCTTTATCCCGGGTCGGGGTCGGAGGGAGGCTGGAGCCTATCCCAGAGTCATAGGGCGAGGGGCAGGGGACACCCTGGACAGACAACCATTCACACACACACTCATACCTATGGACAATTTCACAAAGTTCTCAATTAACCTCTGTTTAATTTGTATGTTTTATAAATCATTATTTTAAATAAATGTTATTTCCAAGAGAGTTTGATATTCTAATTCCAATAACTCAACACATGGCCATTTAAATTCAAAATAAAAGTGTTGGTAAAAGAGTGCCTGACGACCTTCTAATATAGACATTATTTAATTCCAATATTCACAAAAATGATTCATTGCTTTAATAAAAATTCAATGTTGAATTCAACCATTGAATATTCTGATGGCATTGATTTACTTCCATGTGGAGCCTCTAGTAGTAAAACTGCATTTGAAAATGGTTAAATTACATATTATTTGAAGTGTCAAATCCTAACAATGTTATCTCAAGACACTTTACAGTTTAGTTAAGACTTTAAGAATCACAGTCAGACGGTGACGAGGAATAACTTCCTTTAAAAGTCAGAAACCGAAAACACAACGATGACACGACCCCAGATAATCTGTCATGAGTTGAGTTTTTTCTGTGTTTATCTGTTTGTGTCGGCAAAACTATCTGAAAAGATCTCTGATGTAGAAATAATAAAGTTTTACTTTATGTTTTAAGCATTATTTTTAAAAAATGTTATCAATCAGTCCAGGACCAGATGATTATATTTTGGGGATGTTCTAGTTGTTCCCTTTGGAGTTAGTAAAGTTTTAGTATGGCTTAAAACAGCTTAATACCACAATTATCTTCAGTACCGACCATAATTAGATCCTGATATTAATCCCCATTGGCTTCTGACGCCATTTGTTACGAGCATACACACCCCTAAAACAGAACCCCTCCATGTTTGAAATGACAGCGGTCCCTCGTTTATTACGGAGGTTACGTTCTGAACAATGAAATCCTCAGAGTCGTTCATAAAAAAATGTATAAGAACTTGCAAACTCAACATCTCATGTGTGTCATCCCTCTCAACAACCCTCTCAATAACGGTGACCTGAGCAATGCTTTGCCGCCCAGCCAACCAATCCCAGCTGTCGATCACTTTTGACATAGCAACATAGAGTTTAAATACGCTATTGTAGCGACTAATTAGCTGCCACTTAATAAAGTAATTTGTAGAAAGGCATCATGGGAGCTCACTGGTTTTGTTGTCACCATAAGTAACTGTCAGAGCTAACGGCTCTGGTCTTGAAGCTAGCTGAGCTAACGCTAACGTTTGTTCCTCCGCAGAGATACTGTCGCGGTGCGATGCGGGAGCAGTGGCTGACGGACCTGCTCTACTGCTACAGCGTCAACATGGCTCACGGCTCCAGCGCTCAACGAGGGAACCCTGGAGTTCGGGAACATTATTAAAGCGAAGGAACCCGATCATAAACAACAAAAAAAAACTACTGTGACAAACAAACCTTTAGTTTTTTTCCTCTCAACTGGTTCAGTTAGCATCACGTGTTGTCCAATGTTTACACGGTTACTTTTTGATAATAAAAAAACACACAACAATAGCAGGAAAAGTTTCATTTATTTTCAAACATCGATTATATACTTGAACTATACAATGATTGAAGTTCTTTTCATAGAACTTTTGGTCAAGTGTGTGTGTGTGTGTGGACAGAAGGAAAAGTGTGTGTTTCTGCAGGTGGGCTGTGTGTATGACCGGCCGTTGAAAGACGGGCCTCGTTTCTCCACAACAGGACGAAAGGTTATCTCAGTGTGTGTGCCGCGGTGACGGCGAGCCAGCGTACGAGTTTGTCGCACAATGGATGAAAGGTTATCTTTTTTACACAAACCGTTTCTGTAGACTTAACCCCGCCTCGCCGGGTCACGGCTCTGATGTCACACGGCTTAATTTTCGGGGCAGCGTCGAGCCAACAATACGTGCGGCTGGTTCTATAGAGACCCGGGCTTCCAGCCAGCTGTAAGGACGTCAAAGGACTTTGTGTGTGTGTGTGTGTGTGTGTGTCCTGGGGTCAGTGTTTTCCTCTGCCTCGGGTCCCTTGTCCGGCGCTCTGGGGTCTCAGGTGGTAGGAGAAGTGCTTCGCTTGATTCATGGCTTCGGTCAAGTGCACACAGTCTATACCGCTCACTGAAAATAAACACACGTTTAGAAGAAGAAAAAAAAAAACGACTCGCAAAACGTCTTGTGTGTTACGAGGACTCACACTGGCTCTGTGTGCGTAAGGGTAAGTCCAGGAGCAGCTGGGCCTGAGAGACCCGTGGCGGGCGACCTGGTCTGGCCACCGGGTTACCTGAAAGGTCATCAGATGAACTTAAGATCAAAGTGGAATCAACCGTGACTTTGGGTTTAAATCGGAAAAAAAAAAAATCTGCTTTCGTCCGTGTATGTTTTTAATCCAATTATTAGAACCATGTCCTCGTAAACCAGGGTCTGACTCGTCTGTTCCTGCAGCTGATTCTTCCATCTTCGTAACATGCTTTGATTCGAGGCTAAACTATTTTATTATTGCAATTATATCTTTTTTTATCACCAATGTTGAGATTGAGATTCAGTATGTGATTCTATTTTATACTATCTAATGACTTGTGTCGCAAATATCAAAGGTCACCAACATTCAAAAAGACGTAGTTTGTATTTTTGTTTGATTTTGTGTTTCATTTCTGTTGCCAATTGGTAATAAATGAATAACCATTAATGTATCTAGTGTATTACAGGTATATCATTTATCATCTATAATAATATATTAAGTTATTTCAGAAGTGTCTCCTAAACTGACGGTATATATATTTGATAGAATATGAAACTCCTCTCCTGTAATCCAGGCCTGAATATTATGAAGAAATTGAATGAATTAATTGACACCTAAATAAATCAAAAATAAACTATTAATATATACATTTTCCCAAATGTGGAAAGAATAAAGGCATTTATTATTGTATTTGAAAACAAACATATTTTATTTTAATCGATTAAAAATAAATAAATTTACACTCAAATGTGTAAACATGTGGATCTCCATTTATTAACAAGTCACAGAGAAGACATATTTTTGCACTTTTTTAGTCAAACATTTAAAAAACAAAACATGTCCACTTTCGTTTCTGGCGCCACATACTGTAGTATCAGTAAGTGTTTCTTTTGGGTTTTTTTAAACCTTACATTCTATTAAAGCGTGATGTCTATTTAAATCCTTCAAAAAACATCCAGCTCTACTTTGTAAGTTTGGTTCTCTTAAAAGGTCTGGGGAAAGCAGCCAAGCAGCAGCTCAGCAGCACGCACATATATAAAGGGAAATATGGTCAAATTTTGAAATTTCAATAATTGACGCCTTTATTTGGTATGTATTGATAAGATCATTACATGAGTGACACAAGTTATTTGGTGTGAACTAGGACAGACAATTATTTGTGTAGTGACTTTTACAGAACTGATGTGTGCGTCCTTATATTTTATACAGACAATCATCTCCATTTCCTGATTTAATGATATCTTGTGCTAATTTTTATTGTTAGCAAAAGAGGAGGGGGGGGGGTCATGAATGTGTGTGTCACCACGTGTGTGTGTGTGTGTGTGTGTGTGTGTGTTCAGCAGATAGCTCTACACAGTTGACATTCCCTCTGACAGCTCTGAACTTTTCACAGTGCCAGGACTGTCAGTCGGAGAAGGAGGGAAGCAAGAAGGGAGGAGAGGTGAGAAGGGGGAGGGTGAAGCCACATCTTAAGGTTTGGACTGGAGCGAGTGAGTGAAGACGGAGGTGAAGTCTCTCACTTCTTTTCTAGTGCAGCAACGTTTCTGTCCAATCATCACCTGGTGATGTGTGATGAAGGTCACGAGCACGTGTTGTGGTGAAACTCGACCAGTTTTCACTCTCATGCCCAGTTTGACACGGCCCTGGTATGCGAGTTGTAGTATCACTCAGGAACTCACACGGGTCTCTCTCGGACCACCCCGGAGGCCCCTGGTCCAGTCTGACAGAATATCTTCCTGGTGGTTCAAAGGAGACCAATGGTAGCATTGGATTCATGTCGATATTGTTCTTAAATATGGCTTTAAAAACATCAATATCTTAGAGGCTAGAGCTCTGGTTATGGGGGTCATGAGTTGAATTCTTGTTGGAGCCTTAAAAAAACTAAACCTATAAACATATATATATATATAACTGAACTAGACTACTTCTACTTGATCTAAGCCTACAGATCCAGTTATTGATCTTGACTTTCCAAGATGGTGGATAAAGAACTGTCAGTCACTCATTCATGTAGACCAGGGGTGTCAAACTAGGCCGTCAAAGGGCCAAGTGGTATTGAACCAACCCTAAACCATCCCGGCCCTTTGAGGACCCGACAGGAAGTTTCACGTCCCTGTTCTAGACTATAGGTCTAGAGTCTTGGTGTGTGGCTTTGTAGCTTAAACATGATGATTGAGCAGACTTTTGGGACCAAAAGTACATACTATAAAAGCCCTGTTTCTCCAAGGCCCCAATGGGGATTGAACTCATGACCCCTGGTTTACAAAAACAGTGCTGTAACCACTGAGCTATGGAGTCAAGCTAATGGTTAGATAATGTAAAAACCCAAACAACTATTAATCTGTATGTTGCCTTGAATTTGGTGCACAACCAAGTTCATATCATGATGTGTGCTTTAATGGCTGGAACCAAACCTGAACAATCCTTGCCCTTTGAGGACCAAGTTTGACACCCCTGATCTAGACCATAGGTCTAGAGTCTAGGTTTCTTATTATGTAGCATACATATGAGGACAAAGCAAATTATAAGGTCTGCCTGCATCAAAAATGAAGTGAGGATTCAGCAGACTTTTGGCACCAAAAGGACATACTGCAAGAGTATGTTAGAAGGTGTTTCTCCAAGGCCCCAATGAGGATTGAACTCATGACCCCTGGTTTACGAGACCAGTGCTCTAACCACTGAGCTATGGAGCCTAGAAAGCTTTTCTAACAAAAGAAACAAACAACTATCACTCTGTATGTTGCCCCTAGAATGTGGTGCACAACCAAGTTTATATAGAAAATTGTACAGTTGTTTGACCAAAGGAAACATGCCTTCATTGCTCAGTGGTTGGAGCACTGTTCTTGTAAACTAGGGGTCTTGAGATCAATTCTCATTGGAGCCTTGAATCCCTTTTTTCTCAAGTCTTCAATGGGACCCTGTGTTTAATCGCCAGCTGTCATCACTTATTAAACTCAACTGCACCATCCCTTTCCTTTGAGGACCGAGTTGGCAACCCCTGATCTAGACCGTAGGTCTAGGGTCTGGGTGTGTCTTTTTGTAGCATACACATGAGCACTAAGCCAATTAACGGGCCTGCCTGCATCCAAAAGGTGATGATTGAGCAGACTTTGGGCACCAAGAGAAGGACATTCTACAAAATACTTGTTTCTCAAAGGCCCCAATGAGGATTGAACTCATGACCCCTGGTTTACAAGACCAGTGCTCTAACCACTGAGCTATGGAGCCTAGATGATTGTGTGCTAACATTAAGACGATACGTAACGATCACTTTGTATGTTGCTTGTGTAGAAAGTGGTGCACGCCCAAGTTTATATAGACACTTGTACAATTGTTTGTTCAAGGAAAACCCTGGCTCCATAGCTCAGTGGTTAGAGCACTGGTCTAGTAAACCAGGGGTCATGAGTTCAATTCTCATTGGAGCCTTCAATTAATATATTTTAGGTCTTCAATGGGACCCTGTGTTTAACCTCCAGTTGGTATCACTTATTAAACTCAGTCAATCATTCATGTAGACCAGGGGTTTTAAACTAGGCCCTCAAAGGGCCAGGTGGTATTGGTTTTTGATCCAAACAGTGAAGCATGTATAGTAGTACCAATCAGGTGTATGAAGACTCTAATCAGTAGACTGCCAGTAACAGGCTTCTTTTTCACCTGGTACCTGATTTATGAACCCATGTGTGCTTGAATGGCTGGAACCAACCCTAAACCATCCCGGCCCTTTGAGGACCCGACAGGAAGTTTCACGTCCCTGTTCTAGACTATAGGTCTAGAGTCTTGGTGTGTGGCTTTGTAGCTTAAACATGATGATTGAGCAGACTTTTGGCACCAAAAGTACATACTATAAAAGCCCTGTTTCTCCAAGGCCCCAATGAGGATTGAACTCATGACCCCTGGTTTACGAAAACAGTGCTGTAACCACTGAGCTATGGAGCCAAACTAATGGTTAGATGATGTAAAAACCCAAACAACTATTAATCTGTATGTTGCCTTGAATTTGGTGCACAACCAAGTTCATATCATGATGTGTGCTTTAATGGCTGGAACCAAACCTGAACCATCCTGCGCCATTTGAGGACCAAGTTTGACACCCCTGATCTAGACCATAGGTCTAGAGTCTAGGTTTCTTATTATGTAGCATACATATGAGGACAAAGCAAATTATAAGGTCTGCCTGCATCAAAAATGAAGTGAGGATTCAGCAGACCTTTGGCACCAAAAGGACATACTGCAAGAGTATGTTAGAAGGTGTTTCTCCAAGGCCCCAATGAGGATAGAACTCATGACCCCTGGTTTACGAGACCAGTGCTCTAACCACTGAGCTATGGAGCCTAGCTAATGCTTTTCTAACAAAAGAAACAAACAACTATCACTCTGTATGTTGCCCCTAGAATGTGGTGCACAACCAAGTTTATATAGAAAATTGTACAGTTGTTTGACCAAAGGAAACATGCCTTCATTGCTCAGTGGTTGGAGCACTGTTCTTGTAAACTAGGGGTCTTGAGATCAATTCTCATTGGAGCCTTGAATCCCTTTTTTCTCAAGTCTTCAATGGGACCCTGTGTTTAATCGCCAGCTGTCATCACTTATTAAACTCAACTGCACCATCCCTTTCCTTTGAGGACCGAGTTGGCAACCCCTGATCTAGACCGTAGGTCTAGGGTCTGGGTGTGTCTTTTTGTAGCATACACATGAGCACTAAGCCAATTAACGGGCCTGCCTGCATCCAAAAGGTGATGATTGAGCAGACTTTGGGCACCAAGAGAAGGACATTCTACAAAATACTTGTTTCTCAAAGGCCCCAATGAGGATTGAACTCATGACCCCTGGTTTACAAGACCAGTGCTCTAACCACTGAGCTATGGAGCCTAGACGATGGTGTGCTAACATTAAGACGATACGTAACGATCACTTTGTATGTTGCTCGTGTAGAAAGTGGTGCACACCCAAGTTTATATAGACACTTGTACAATTGTTTGTTCAAGGAAAACCCTGGCTCCATAGCTCAGTGGTTAGAGCACTGGTCTAGTAAACCAGGGGTCATGAGTTCAATTCTCATTGGAGCCTTCAATTAATATATTTTAGGTCTTCAATGGGACCCTGTGTTTAACCTCCAGTTGGCATCACTTATTAAACTCAGTCACTCATTCATGTAGACCAGAGGTGTTAAACTAGGCCCTCAAAGGGCCAGGTGGTATTGGTTTTTGATCCAAACAGTGAAGCATGTATAGTAGTACCAATCAGGTGTATGAAGACTCTAATCAGTAGACTGCCAGTAACAGGCTTCTTTTTCAGCTGGTACCTGATTTATGAACCCATGTGTGCTTGAATGGCTGGAACCAACCCTAAACCATCCCGGCCCTTTGAGGACCTGACAGGAAGTTTCACGTCCCTGTTCTAGACTATAGGTCTAGAGTCTTGGTGTGTGGCTTTGTAGCTTAAACATGATGATTGAGCAGCCTTTTGGCACCAAAAGTACATACTATAAAAGCCCTGTTTCTCCAAGGCCCCAATGAGGATTGAACTCATGACCCCTGGTTTACAAAAACAGTGCTGTAACCACTGAGCTATGGAGCCAAGCTAATGGTTAGATAATGTAAAAACCCAAACAACTATTAATCTGTATGTTGCCTTGAATTTGGTGCACAACCAAGCTCATATCATGATGTGTGCTTTAATGGCCGGAATCAAACCTGAACCATCCCATCCCTTTGAGGACCAAGTTTGACACCCCTGATCTAGACCATAGGTATAGAGTCTAGGTTTCTTATTATGTAGCATACATATGAGGAAAAAGCAAATCATAAGTTCTGCCTGCATCAAAAATGAAGTGAGGATTCAGCAGACTTTTGGCACCAAAAGGACATACTGCAAGAGTATGTTAGAAGGTGTTTCTCCAAGGCCCCAATGAGGTTTGAACTCATGACCCCTGGTTTACAAGACCAGTGCTCTAACCACTGAGCTATGGAGCCTAGCTAATGCTTTTCTAACAAAAGAAACAAACAACTATCACTCTGTATGTTGCCCCTAGAATGTGGTGCACAACCAAGTTTATATAGAAAATTGTACAGTTGTTTGACCAAAGGAAACATGCCTTCATTGCTCAGTGGTTGGAGCACTGTTCTTGTAAACTAGGGGTCTTGAGATCAATTCTCATTGGAGCCTTGAATCCCTTTTTTCTCAAGTCTTCAATGGGACCCTGTGTTTAATCGCCAGCTGTCATCACTTATTAAACTCAACTGCACCATCCCTTTCCTTTGAGGACCGAGTTGGCAACCCCTGATCTAGACCGTAGGTCTAGGGTCTGGGTGTGTCTTTTTGTAGCATACACATGAGCACTAAGCCAATTAACGGGCCTGCCTGCATCCAAAAGGTGATGATTGAGCAGACTTTGGGCACCAAGAGAAGGACATTCTACAAAACACTTGTTTCTCAAAGGCCCCAATGAGGATTGAACTCATGACCCCTGGTTTACAAGACCAGTGCTCTAACCACTGAGCTATGGAGCCTAGATGATGGTGTGCTAACATTAAGACGATACGTAACGATCACTTTGTATGTTGCTTGTGTAGAAAGTGGTGCACACCCAAGTTTATATAGACACTTGTACAATTGTTTGTTCAAGGAAAACCCTGGCTCCATAGCTCAGTGGTTAGAGCACTGGTCTAGTAAACCAGGGGTCATGAGTTCAATTCTCATTGGAGCCTTCAATTAATATATTTTAGGTCTTCAATGGGACCCTGTGTTTAACCTCCAGTTGGCATCACTTATTAAACTCAGTCACTCATTCATGTAGACCAGAGGTGTTAAACTAGGCCCTCAAAGGGCCAGGTGGTATTGGTTTTTGATCCAAACAGTGAAGCATGTATAGTAGTACCAATCAGGTGTATGAAGACTCTAATCAGTAGACTGCCAGTAACAGGCTTCTTTTTCAGCTGGTACCTGATTTATGAACCCATGTGTGCTTGAATGGCTGGAACCAACCCTAAACCATCCCGGCCCTTTGAGGACCCGACAGGAAGTTTCACGTCCCTGTTCTAGACTATAGGTCTAGTCTTGGTGTGTGGCTTTGTAGCTTAAACATGATGATTGAGCAGCCTTTTGGCACCAAAAGTACATACTATAAAAGCCCTGTTTCTCCAAGGCCCCAATGAGGATTGAACTCATGACCCCTGGTTTACAAAAACAGTGCTCTAACCACTGAGCTATGGAGACTAGCTAATGCTTTTCTAACAAAAGAAACAAACAACTATTAATCTGTATGTTGCCTTGAATTTGGTGCACAACCAAGTTCATATCATGATGTGTGCTTTAATGGCTGGAACCAAACCTGAACCATCCTGTGCCATTTGAGGACCAAGTTTGACACCCCTGATCTAGACCATAGGTCTAGAGTCTAGGTTTCTTATTATGTAGCATACATATGAGGACAAAGCAAATTATAAGGTCTGCCTGCATCAAAAATGAAGTGAGAATTCAGCAGACTTTTGGCACCAAAAGGCATACTGCAAGAGTATGTTAGAAGGTGTTTCTCCAAGGCCCCAATGAGGATTGAACTCATGACCCCTGGTTTACGAGACCAGTGCTCTAACCACTGAGCTATGGAGCCTAGCTAATGCTTTTCTAACAAAAGAAACAAACAACTATCACTCTGTATGTTGCCCCTAGAATGTGGTGCACAACCAAGTTTATATAGAAAATTGTACAGTTGTTTGACCAAAGGAAACATGCCTTCATTGCTCAGTGGTTGGAGCACTGTTCTTGTAAACTAGGGGTCTTGAGATCAATTCTCATTGGAGCCTTGAATCCCTTTTTTCTCAAGTCTTCAATGGGACCCTGTGTTTAATCGCCAGCTGTCATCACTTATTAAACTCAACTGCACCATCCCTTTCCTTTGAGGACCGAGTTGGCAACCCCTGATCTAGACCGTAGGTCTAGGGTCTGGGTGTGTCTTTTTGTAGCATACACATGAGCACTAAGCCAATTAACGGGCCTGCCTGCATCCAAAAGGTGATGATTGAGCAGACTTTGGGCACCAAGAGAAGGACATTCTACAAAATACTTGTTTCTCAAAGGCCCCAATGAGGATTGAACTCATGACCCCTGGTTTACAAGACCAGTGCTCTAACCACTGAGCTATGGAGCCTAGATGATGGTGTGCTAACATTAAGACGATACGTAACGATCACTTTGTATGTTGCTTGTGTAGAAAGTGGTGCACACCCAAGTTTATATAGACACTTGTACAATTGTTTGTTCAAGGAAAACCCTGGCTCCATAGCTCAGTGGTTAGAGCACTGGTCTAGTAAACCAGGGGTCATGAGTTCAATTCTCATTGGAGCCTTCAATTAATATATTTTAGGTCTTCAATGGGACCCTGTGTTTAACCTCCAGTTGGTATCACTTATTAAACTCAGTCAATCATTCATGTAGACCAGGGGTTTTAAACTAGGCCCTCAAAGGGCCAGGTGGTATTGGTTTTTGATCCAAACAGTGAAGCATGTATAGTAGTACCAATCAGGTGTATGAAGACTCTAATCAGTAGACTGCCAGTAACAGGCTTCTTTTTCAGCTGGTACCTGATTTATGAACCCATGTGTGCTTGAATGGCTGGAACCAACCCTAAACCATCCTGGCCCTTTGAGGACCCGACAGGAAGTTTCACGTCCCTGTTCTAGACTATAGGTCTAGAGTCTTGGTGTGTGGCTTTGTAGCTTAAACATGATGATTGAGCAGACTTTTGGCACCAAAAGTACATACTATAAAAGCCCTGTTTCTCCAAGGCCCCAATGAGGATTGAACTCATGACCCCTGGTTTACAAAAACAGTGCTGTAACCACTGAGCTATGGAGCCAAGCTAATGGTTAGATAATGTAAAAACCCAAACAACTATTAATCTGTATGTTGCCTTGAATTTGGTGCACAACCAAGTTCATATCATGATGTGTGCTTTAATGGCTGGAACCAAACCTGAACCATCCTGCGCCATTTGAGGACCAAGTTTGACACCCCTGATCTAGACCATAGGTCTAGAGTCTAGGTTTCTTATTATGTAGCATACATATGAGGACAAAGCAAATTATAAGGTCTGCCTGCATCAAAAATGAAGTGAGGATTCAGCAGACCTTTGGCACCAAAAGGACATACTGCAAGAGTATGTTAGAAGGTGTTTCTCCAAGGCCCCAATGAGGATTGAACTCATGACCCCTGGTTTACGAGACCAGTGCTCTAACCACTGAGCTATGGAGCCTAGCTAATGCTTTTCTAACAAAAGAAACAAACAACTATCACTCTGTATGTTGCCCCTAGAATGTGGTGCACAACCAAGTTTATATAGAAAATTGTACAGTTGTTTGACCAAAGGAAACATGCCTTCATTGCTCAGTGGTTGGAGCACTGTTCTTGTAAACTAGGGGTCTTGAGATCAATTCTCATTGGAGCCTTGAATCCCTTTTTTCTCAAGTCTTCAATGGGACCCTGTGTTTAATCGCCAGCTGTCATCACTTATTAAACTCAACTGCACCATCCCTTTCCTTTGAGGACCGAGTTGGCAACCCCTGATCTAGACCGTAGGTCTAGGGTCTGGGTGTGTCTTTTTGTAGCATACACATGAGCACTAAGCCAATTAACGGGCCTGCCTGCATCCAAAAGGTGATGATTGAGCAGACTTTGGGCACCAAGAGAAGGACATTCTACAAAATACTTGTTTCTCAAAGGCCCCAATGAGGATTGAACTCATGACCCCTGGTTTACAAGACCAGTGCTCTAACCACTGAGCTATGGAGCCTAGATGATGGTGTGCTAACATTAAGACGATACGTAACGATCACTTTGTATGTTGCTTGTGTAGAAAGTGGTGCACACCCAAGTTTATATAGACACTTGTACAATTGTTTGTTCAAGGAAAACCCTGGCTCCATAGCTCAGTGGTTAGAGCACTGGTCTAGTAAACCAGGGGTCATGAGTTCAATTCTCATTGGAGCCTTCAATTAATATATTTTAGGTCTTCAATGGGACCCTGTGTTTAACCTCCAGTTGGTATCACTTATTAAACTCAGTCAATCATTCATGTAGACCAGGGGTTTTAAACTAGGCCCTCAAAGGGCCAGGTGGTATTGGTTTTTGATCCAAACAGTGAAGCATGTATAGTAGTACCAATCAGGTGTATGAAGACTCTAATCAGTAGACTGCCAGTAACAGGCTTCTTTTTCAGCTGGTACCTGATTTATGAACCCATGTGTGCTTGAATGGCTGGAACCAACCCTAAACCATCCTGGCCCTTTGAGGACCCGACAGGAAGTTTCACGTCCCTGTTCTAGACTATAGGTCTAGAGTCTTGGTGTGTGGCTTTGTAGCTTAAACATGATGATTGAGCAGACTTTTGGCACCAAAAGTACATACTATAAAAGCCCTGTTTCTCCAAGGCCCCAATGAGGATTGAACTCATGACCCCTGGTTTACAAAAACAGTGCTGTAACCACTGAGCTATGGAGCCAAGCTAATGGTTAGATAATGTAAAAACCCAAACAACTATTAATCTGTATGTTGCCTTGAATTTGGTGCACAACCAAGTTCATATCATGATGTGTGCTTTAATGGCTGGAACCAAACCTGAACCATCCTGCGCCATTTGAGGACCAAGTTTGACACCCCTGATCTAGACCATAGGTCTAGAGTCTAGGTTTCTTATTATGTAGCATACATATGAGGACAAAGCAAATTATAAGGTCTGCCTGCATCAAAAATGAAGTGAGGATTCAGCAGACCTTTGGCACCAAAAGGACATACTGCAAGAGTATGTTAGAAGGTGTTTCTCCAAGGCCCCAATGAGGATTGAACTCATGACCCCTGGTTTACGAGACCAGTGCTCTAACCACTGAGCTATGGAGCCTAGCTAATGCTTTTCTAACAAAAGAAACAAACAACTATCACTCTGTATGTTGCCTTGAATTTGGTGCACAACCAAGTTTATATAGAAAATTGTACAGTTGTTTGACCAAAGGAAACATGCCTTCATTGCTCAGTGGTTGGAGCACTGTTCTTGTAAACTAGGGGTCTTGAGATCAATTCTCATTGGAGCCTTGAATCCCTTTTTTCTCAAGTCTTCAATGAGACCCTTGCTGTGTCTCAAATCGCATACTAATCTTAGTATGCTAGAAGTTAGTATGCATCAGTTTAGTATGCATACTAACTAGTACGCAAATTCTCCGCAGATAGTATGTCTCAAATCAAACCCTGAAGCTACACACTAACCGGAAATCACATGATAGCTTCTTCTTCTACTTCTATTTAACGATGTTTCAAGCAGCTGTTTGAACGCTATCGCCGACACCTGCTGGCAGCACGTATTGCAACTTTGGAAAAAGAAATAAAGAAAAAATATGAGAATCTAAATAATCGCGAGATATTTAAGCTGGTATCAGCAGCGAAGACGTGTTTATCCTCCTACTGCTGCTGAAAATACACATTTAAGTATATGCATATATATGCATTTATATATGACGTAACTTCCGTTTAAAACGTCACTAAAATGGCGGCTGTTTAGTATGGTTAGTGTCCATCGAACCATGCTAGTTTTGTGGGCGTGTTAGTATGCCAATTTAGTATGCATGGCGCACTAAATTTCACATACTAAGAATTGAGACACACTAACGTACTAAAAATACTAACTTTTAGTACGCTAGTATGCGATTTGAGACACAGCACCTGTGTTTAATCGCCAGCTGTCATCACTTATTAAACTCAACTGCACCATCCCTTTCCTTTGAGGACCGAGTTGGCAACCCCTGATCTAGACCGTAGGTCTAGGGTCTGGGTGTGTCTTTTTGTAGCATACACATGAGCACTAAGCCAATTAACGGGCCTGCCTGCATCCAAAAGGTGATGATTGAGCAGACTTTGGGCACCAAGAGAAGGACATTCTACAAAACACTTGTTTCTCAAAGGCCCCAATGAGGATTGAACTCATGACCCCTGGTTTACAAGACCAGTGCTCTAACCACTGAGCTATGGAGCCTAGATGATGGTGTGCTAACATTAAGACGATACGTAACGATCACTTTGTATGTTGCTTGTGTAGAAAGTGGTGCACACCCAAGTTTATATAGACACTTGTACAATTGTTTGTTCAAGGAAAACCCTGGCTCCATAGCTCAGTGGTTAGAGCACTGGTCTAGTAAACCAGGGGTCATGAGTTCAATTCTCATTGGAGCCTTCAATTGATATATTTTAGGTCTTCAATGGGACCCTGTGTTTAACCTCCAGTTGGCATCACTTATTAAACTCAGTCACTCATTCATGTAGACCAGGGGTGTTAAACTAGGCCCTCAAAGGGCCAGGTGGTATTGGTTTTTGATCCAAACAGTGAAGCATGTATAGTAGTACCAATCAGGTGTATGAAGACTCTAATCAGTAGACTGCCAGTAACAGGCTTCTTTTTCAGCTGGTACCTGATTTATGAACCCATGTGTGCTTGAATGGCTGGAACCAACCCTAAACCATCCCGGCCCTTTGAGGACCCGACAGGAAGTTTCACGTCCCTGTTCTAGACTATAGGTCTAGAGTCTTGGTGTGTGGCTTTGTAGCTTAAACATGATGATTGAGCAGCCTTTTGGCACCAAAAGCACATACTATAAAAGCCCTGTTTCTCCAAGGCCCCAATGAGGATTGAACTCATGACCCCTGGTTTACAAAAACAGTGCTCTAACCACTGAGCTATGGAGACTAGCTAATGCTTTTCTAACAAAAGAAACAAACAACTATTAATCTGTATGTTGCCTTGAATTTGGTGCACAACCAAGTTCATATCATGATGTGTGCTTTAATGGCTGGAACCAAACCTGAACCACCCTGCGCCATTTGAGGACCAAGTTTGACACCCCTGATCTAGACCATAGGTCTAGAGTCTAGGTTTCTTATTATGTAGCATACATATGAGGACAAAGCAAATTATAAGGTCTGCCTGCATCAAAAATGAAGTGAGGATTCAGCAGACTTTTGGCACCAAAAGGACATACTGCAAGAGTATGTTAGAAGGTGTTTCTCCAAGGCCCCAATGAGGATTGAACTCATGACCCCTGGTTTACGAGACCAGTGCTCTAACCACTGAGCTATGGAGCCTAGCTAATGCTTTTCTAACAAAAGAAACAAACAACTATCACTCTGTATGTTGCCCCTAGAATGTGGTGCACAACCAAGTTTATATAGAAAATTGTACAGTTGTTTGACCAAAGGAAACATGCCTTCATTGCTCAGTGGTTGGAGCACTGTTCTTGTAATCTAGGGGTCTTGAGATCAATTCTCATTGGAGCCTTGAATCCCTTTTTTCTCAAGTCTTCAATGGGACCCTGTGTTTAATCGCCAGCTGTCATCACTTATTAAACTCAACTGCACCATCCCTTTCCTTTGAGGACCGAGTTGGCAACCCCTGATCTAGACCGTAGGTCTAGGGTCTGGGTGTGTCTTTTTGTAGCATACACATGAGCACTAAGCCAATTAACGGGCCTGCCTGCATCCAAAAGGTGATGATTGAGCAGACTTTGGGCACCAAGAGAAGGACATTCTACAAAACACTTGTTTCTCAAAGGCCCCAATGAGGATTGAATTCATGACCCCTGGTTTACAAGACCAGTGCTCTAACCACTGAGCTATGGAGCCTAGACGATGGTGTGCTAACATTAAGACGATACGTAACGATCACTTTGTATGTTGCTTGTGTAGAAAGTGGTGCACACCCAAGTTTATATAGACACTTGTACAATTGTTTGTTCGAGGAAAACCCTGGCTCCATAGCTCAGTGGTTAGAGCACTGGTCTAGTAAACCAGGGGTCATGAGTTCAATTCTCATTGGAGCCTTCAATTAATATATTTTAGGTCTTCAATGGGACCCTGTGTTTAACCTCCAGTTGGCATCACTTATTAAACTCAGTCACTCATTCATGTAGACCAGAGGTGTTAAACTAGGCCCTCAAAGGGCCAGGTGGTATTGGTTTTTGATCCAAACAGTGAAGCATGTATAGTAGTACCAATCAGGTGTATGAAGACTCTAATCAGTAGACTGCCAGTAACAGGCTTCTTTTTCAGCTGGTACCTGATTTATGAACCCATGTGTGCTTGAATGGCTGGAACCAACCCTAAACCATCCCGGCCCTTTGAGGACCTGACAGGAAGTTTCACGTCCCTGTTCTAGACTATAGGTCTAGAGTCTTGGTGTGTGGCTTTGTAGCTTAAACATGATGATTGAGCAGCCTTTTGGCACCAAAAGTACATACTATAAAAGCCCTGTTTCTCCAAGGCCCCAATGAGGATTGAACTCATGACCCCTGGTTTACAAAAACAGTGCTGTAACCACTGAGCTATGGAGCCAAGCTAATGGTTAGATAATGTAAAAACCCAAACAACTATTAATCTGTATGTTGCCTTGAATTTGGTGCACAACCAAGCTCATATCATGATGTGTGCTTTAATGGCCGGAATCAAACCTGAACCATCCCATCCCTTTGAGGACCAAGTTTGACACCCCTGATCTAGACCATAGGTATAGAGTCTAGGTTTCTTATTATGTAGCATACATATGAGGAAAAAGCAAATCATAAGTTCTGCCTGCATCAAAAATGAAGTGAGGATTCAGCAGACTTTTGGCACCAAAAGGACATACTGCAAGAGTATGTTAGAAGGTGTTTCTCCAAGGCCCCAATGAGGTTTGAACTCATGACCCCTGGTTTACGAGACCAGTGCTCTAACCACTGAGCTATGGAGCCTAGCTAATGCTTTTCTAACAAAAGAAACAAACAACTATCACTCTGTATGTTGCCCCTAGAATGTGGTGCACAACCAAGTTTATATAGAAAATTGTACAGTTGTTTGACCAAAGGAAACATGCCTTCATTGCTCAGTGGTTGGAGCACTGTTCTTGTAAACTAGGGGTCTTGAGATCAATTCTCATTGGAGTCTTGAATCCCTTTTTTCTCAAGTCTTCAATGGGACCCTGTGTTTAATCGCCAGCTGTCATCACTTATTAAACTCAACTGCACCATCCGTTTCCTTTGAGGACCGAGTTGGCAACCCCTGATCTAGACCGTAGGTCTAGGGTCTGGGTGTGTCTTTTTGTAGCATACACATGAGCACTAAGCCAATTAACGGGCCTGCCTGCATCCAAAAGGTGATGATTGAGCAGACTTTGGGCACCAAGAGAAGGACATTCTACAAAATACTTGTTTCTCAAAGGCCCCAATGAGGATTGAACTCATGACCCCTGGTTTACAAGACCAGTGCTCTAACCACTGAGCTATGGAGCCTAGATGATGGTGTGCTAACATTAAGACGATACGTAACGATCACTTTGTATGTTGCTTGTGTAGAAAGTGGTGCACACCCAAGTTTATATAGACACTTGTACAATTGTTTGTTCAAGGAAAACCCTGGCTCCATAGCTCAGTGGTTAGAGCACTGGTCTAGTAAACCAGGGGTCATGAGTTCAATTCTCATTGGAGCCTTCAATTAATATATTTTAGGTCTTCAATGGGACCCTGTGTTTAACCTCCAGTTGGCATCACTTATTAAACTCAGTCACTCATTCATGTAGACCAGGGGTGTTAAACTAGGCCCTCAAAGGGCCAGGTGGTATTGGTTTTTGATCCAAACAGTGAAGCATGTATAGTAGTACCAATCAGGTGTATGAAGACTCTAATCAGTAGACTGCCAGTAACAGGCTTCTTTTTCAGCTGGTACCTGATTTATGAACCCATGTGTGCTTGAATGGCTGGAACCAACCCTAAACCATCCCGGCCCTTTGAGGACCCGACAGGAAGTTTCACGTCCCTGTTCTAGACTATAGGTCTAGAGTCTTGGTGTGTGGCTTTGTAGCTTAAACATGATGATTGAGCAGCCTTTTGGCACCAAAAGTACATACTATAAAAGCCCTGTTTCTCCAAGGCCCCAATGAGGATTGAACTCATGACCCCTGGTTTACAAAAACAGTGCTCTAACCACTGAGCTATGGAGACTAGCTAATGCTTTTCTAACAAAAGAAACAAACAATAATTAATCTGTATGTTGCCTTGAATTTGGTGCACAACCAAGTTCATATCATGATGTGTGCTTTAATGGCTGGAACCAAACCTGAACCATCCTGCGCCATTTGAGGACCAAGTTTGACACCCCTGATCTAGACCATAGGTCTAGAGTCTAGGTTTCTTATTATGTAGCATACATATGAGGACAAAGCAAATTATAAGGTCTGCCTGCATCAAAAATGAAGTGAGGATTCAGCAGACTTTTGGCACCAAAAGGACATACTGCAAGAGTATGTTAGAAGGTGTTTCTCCAAGGCCCCAATGAGGATTGAACTCATGACCCCTGGTTTACGAGACCAGTGCTCTAACCACTGAGCTATGGAGCCTAGCTAATGCTTTTCTAACAAAAGAAACAAACAACTATCACTCTGTATGTTGCCCCTAGAATGTGGTGCACAACCAAGTTTATATAGAAAATTGTACAGTTGTTTGACCAAAGGAAACATGCCTTCATTGCTCAGTGGTTGGAGCGCTGTTCTTGTAAACTAGGGGTCTTGAGATCAATTCTCATTGGAGCCTTGAATCCCTCTTTTCTCAAGGCTTCAATGGGACCCTGTGTTTAATCGCCAGCTGTCATCACTTATTAAACTCAACTGCACCATCCCTTTCCTTTGAGGACCGAGTTGGCAACCCCTGATCTAGACCGTAGGTCTAGGGTCTGGGTGTGTCTTTTTGTAGCATACACATGAGCACTAAGCCAATTAACGGGCCTGCCTGCATCCAAAAGGTGATGATTGAGCAGACTTTGGGCACCAAGAGAAGGACATTCTACAAAATACTTGTTTCTCAAAGGCCCCAATGAGGATTGAACTCATGACCCCTGGTTTACAAGACCAGTGCTCTAACCACTGAGCTATGGAGCCTAGACGATGGTGTGCTAACATTAAGACGATACGTAACGATCACTTTGTATGTTGCTTGTGTAGAAAGTGGTGCACACCCAAGTTTATATAGACACTTGTACAATTGTTTGTTCAAGGAAAACCCTGGCTCCATAGCTCAGTGGTTAGAGCACTGGTCTAGTAAACCAGGGGTCATGAGTTCAATTCTCATTGGAGCCTTCAATTAATATATTTTAGGTCTTCAATGGGACCCTGTGTTTAACCTCCAGTTGGCATCACTTATTAAACTCAGTCACTCATTCATGTAGACCAGAGGTGTTAAACTAGGCCCTCAAAGGGCCAGGTGGTATTGGTTTTTGATCCAAACAGTGAAGCATGTATAGTAGTACCAATCAGGTGTATGAAGACTCTAATCAGTAGACTGCCAGTAACAGGCTTCTTTTTCAGCTGGTACCTGATTTATGAACCCATGTGTGCTTGAATGGCTGGAACCAACCCTAAACCATCCCGGCCCTTTGAGGACCTGACAGGAAGTTTCACGTCCCTGTTCTAGACTATAGGTCTAGAGTCTTGGTGTGTGGCTTTGTAGCTTAAACATGATGATTGAGCAGCCTTTTGGCACCAAAAGTACATACTATAAAAGCCCTGTTTCTCCAAGGCCCCAATGAGGATTGAACTCATGACCCCTGGTTTACAAAAACAGTGCTGTAACCACTGAGCTATGGAGCCAAGCTAATGGTTAGATAATGTAAAAACCCAAACAACTATTAATCTGTATGTTGCCTTGAATTTGGTGCACAACCAAGCTCATATCATGATGTGTGCTTTAATGGCCGGAATCAAACCTGAACCATCCCATCCCTTTGAGGACCAAGTTTGACACCCCTGATCTAGACCATAGGTATAGAGTCTAGGTTTCTTATTATGTAGCATACATATGAGGAAAAAGCAAATCATAAGTTCTGCCTGCATCAAAAATGAAGTGAGGATTCAGCAGACTTTTGGCACCAAAAGGACATACTGCAAGAGTATGTTAGAAGGTGTTTCTCCAAGGCCCCAATGAGGTTTGAACTCATGACCCCTGGTTTACGAGACCAGTGCTCTAACCACTGAGCTATGGAGCCTAGCTAATGCTTTTCTAACAAAAGAAACAAACAACTATCACTCTGTATGTTGCCCCTAGAATGTGGTGCACAACCAAGTTTATATAGAAAATTGTACAGTTGTTTGACCAAAGGAAACATGCCTTCATTGCTCAGTGGTTGGAGCACTGTTCTTGTAAACTAGGGGTCTTGAGATCAATTCTCATTGGAGTCTTGAATCCCTTTTTTCTCAAGTCTTCAATGGGACCCTGTGTTTAATCGCCAGCTGTCATCACTTATTAAACTCAACTGCACCATCCCTTTCCTTTGAGGACCGAGTTGGCAACCCCTGATCTAGACCGTAGGTCTAGGGTCTGGGTGTGTCTTTTTGTAGCATACACATGAGCACTAAGCCAATTAACGGGCCTGCCTGCATCCAAAAGGTGATGATTGAGCAGACTTTGGGCACCAAGAGAAGGACATTCTACAAAATACTTGTTTCTCAAAGGCCCCAATGAGGATTGAACTCATGACCCCTGGTTTACAAGACCAGTGCTCTAACCACTGAGCTATGGAGCCTAGACGATGGTGTGCTAACATTAAGACGATACGTAACGATCACTTTGTATGTTGCTTGTGTAGAAAGTGGTGCACACCCAAGTTTATATAGACACTTGTACAATTGTTTGTTCAAGGAAAACCCTGGCTCCATAGCTCAGTGGTTAGAGCACTGGTCTAGTAAACCAGGGGTCATGAGTTCAATTCTCATTGGAGCCTTCAATTAATATATTTTAGGTCTTCAATGGGACCCTGTGTTTAACCTCCAGTTGGCATCACTTATTAAACTCAGTCACTCATTCATGTAGACCAGAGGTGTTAAACTAGGCCCTCAAAGGGCCAGGTGGTATTGGTTTTTGATCCAAACAGTGAAGCATGTATAGTAGTACCAATCAGGTGTATGAAGACTCTAATCAGTAGACTGCCAGTAACAGGCTTCTTTTTCAGCTGGTACCTGATTTATGAACCCATGTGTGCTTGAATGGCTGGAACCAACCCTAAACCATCCCGGCCCTTTGAGGACCTGACAGGAAGTTTCACGTCCCTGTTCTAGACTATAGGTCTAGAGTCTTGGTGTGTGGCTTTGTAGCTTAAACATGATGATTGAGCAGCCTTTTGGCACCAAAAGTACATACTATAAAATCCCTGTTTCTCCAAGGCCCCAATGAGGATTGAACTCATGACCCCTGGTTTACAAAAACAGTGCTGTAACCACTGAGCTATGGAGCCAAGCTAATGGTTAGATAATGTAAAAACCCAAACAACTATTAATCTGTATGTTGCCTTGAATTTGGTGCACAACCAAGCTCATATCATGATGTGTGCTTTAATGGCCGGAATCAAACCTGAACCATCCCATCCCTTTGAGGACCAAGTTTGACACCCCTGATCTAGACCATAGGTATAGAGTCTAGGTTTCTTATTATGTAGCATACATATGAGGAAAAAGCAAATCATAAGTTCTGCCTGCATCAAAAATGAAGTGAGGATTCAGCAGACTTTTGGCACCAAAAGGACATACTGCAAGAGTATGTTAGAAGGTGTTTCTCCAAGGCCCCAATGAGGTTTGAACTCATGACCCCTGGTTTACGAGACCAGTGCTCTAACCACTGAGCTATGGAGCCTAGCTAATGCTTTTCTAACAAAAGAAACAAACAACTATCACTCTGTATGTTGCCCCTAGAATGTGGTGCACAACCAAGTTTATATAGAAAATTGTACAGTTGTTTGACCAAAGGAAACATGCCTTCATTGCTCAGTGGTTGGAGCACTGTTCTTGTAAACTAGGGGTCTTGAGATCAATTCTCATTGGAGTCTTGAATTGGACCCTGTGTTTAATCGCCAGCTGTCATCACTTATTAAACTCAACTGCACCATCCGTTTCCTTTGAGGACCGAGTTGGCAACCCCTGATCTAGACCGTAGGTCTAGGGTCTGGGTGTGTCTTTTTGTAGCATACACATGAGCACTAAGCCAATTAACGGGCCTGCCTGCATCCAAAAGGTGATGATTGAGCAGACTTTGGGCACCAAGAGAAGGACATTCTACAAAATACTTGTTTCTCAAAGGCCCCAATGAGGATTGAACTCATGACCCCTGGTTTACAAGACCAGTGCTCTAACCACTGAGCTATGGAGCCTAGATGATGGTGTGCTAACATTAAGACGATACGTAACGATCACTTTGTATGTTGCTTGTGTAGAAAGTGGTGCACACCCAAGTTTATATAGACACTTGTACAATTGTTTGTTCAAGGAAAACCCTGGCTCCATAGCTCAGTGGTTAGAGCACTGGTCTAGTAAACCAGGGGTCATGAGTTCAATTCTCATTGGAGCCTTCAATTAATATATTTTAGGTCTTCAATGGGACCCTGTGTTTAACCTCCAGTTGGCATCACTTATTAAACTCAGTCACTCATTCATGTAGACCAGAGGTGTTAAACTAGGCCCTCAAAGGGCCAGGTGGTATTGGTTTTTGATCCAAACAGTGAAGCATGTATAGTAGTACCAATCAGGTGTATGAAGACTCTAATCAGTAGACTGCCAGTAACAGGCTTCTTTTTCAGCTGGTACCTGATTTATGAACCCATGTGTGCTTGAATGGCTGGAACCAACCCTAAACCATCCCGGCCCTTTGAGGACCCGACAGGAAGTTTCACGTCCCTGTTCTAGACTATAGGTCTAGAGTCTTGGTGTGTGGCTTTGTAGCTTAAACATGATGATTGAGCAGCCTTTTGGCACCAAAAGTACATACTATAAAAGCCCTGTTTCTCCAAGGCCCCAATGAGGATTGAACTCATGACCCCTGGTTTACAAAAACAGTGCTCTAACCACTGAGCTATGGAGACTAGCTAATGCTTTTCTAACAAAAGAAACAAACAACTATTAATCTGTATGTTGCCTTGAATTTGGTGCACAACCAAGTTCATATCATGATGTGTGCTTTAATGGCTGGAACCAAACCTGAACCATCCTGCGCCATTTGAGGACCAAGTTTGACACCCCTGATCTAGACCATAGGTCTAGAGTCTAGGTTTCTTATTATGTAGCATACATATGAGGACAAAGCAAATTATAAGGTCTGCCTGCATCAAAAATGAAGTGAGGATTCAGCAGACTTTTGGCACCAAAAGGACATACTGCAAGAGTATGTTAGAAGGTGTTTCTCCAAGGCCCCAATGAGGATTGAACTCATGACCCCTGGTTTACGAGACCAGTGCTCTAACCACTGAGCTATGGAGCCTAGCTAATGCTTTTCTAACAAAAGAAACAAACAACTATCACTCTGTATGTTGCCCCTAGAATGTGGTGCACAACCAAGTTTATATAGAAAATTGTACAGTTGTTTGACCAAAGGAAACATGCCTTCATTGCTCAGTGGTTGGAGCACTGTTCTTGTAAACTAGGGGTCTTGAGATCAATTCTCATTGGAGCCTTGAATCCCTTTTTTCTCAAGTCTTCAATGGGACCCTGTGTTTAATCGCCAGCTGTCATCACTTATTAAACTCAACTGCACCATCCCTTTCCTTTGAGGACCGAGTTGGCAACCCCTGATCTAGACCGTAGGTCTAGGGTCTGGGTGTGTCTTTTTGTAGCATACACATGAGCACTAAGCCAATTAACGGGCCTGCCTGCATCCAAAAGGTGATGATTGAGCAGACTTTGGGCACCAAGAGAAGGACATTCTACAAAATACTTGTTTCTCAAAGGCCCCAATGAGGATTGAACTCATGACCCCTGGTTTACAAGACCAGTGCTCTAACCACTGAGCTATGGAGCCTAGACGATGGTGTGCTAACAGTAAGACGATACGTAACGATCACTTTGTATGTTGCTTGTGTAGAAAGTGGTGCACACCCAAGTTTATATAGACACTTGTACAATTGTTTGTTCAAGGAAAACCCTGGCTCCATAGCTCAGTGGTTAGAGCACTGGTCTAGTAAACCAGGGGTCATGAGTTCAATTCTCATTGGAGCCTTCAATTAATATATTTTAGGTCTTCAATGGGACCCTGTGTTTAACCTCCAGTTGGCATCACTTATTAAACTCAGTCACTCATTCATGTAGACCAGAGGTGTTAAACTAGGCCCTAAAAGGGCCAGGTGGTATTGGTTTTTGATCCAAACAGTGAAGCATGTATAGTAGTACCAATCAGGTGTATGAAGACTCTAATCAGTAGACTGCCAGTAACAGGCTTCTTTTTCAGCTGGTACCTGATTTATGAACCCATGTGTGCTTGAATGGCTGGAACCAACCCTAAACCATCCCGGCCCTTTGAGGACCCGACAGGAAGTTTCACGTCCCTGTTCTAGACTATAGGTCTAGAGTCTTGGTGTGTGGCTTTGTAGCTTAAACATGATGATTGAGCAGCCTTTTGGCACCAAAAGTACATACTATAAAAGCCCTGTTTCTCCAAGGCCCCAATGAGGATTGAACTCATGACCCCTGGTTTACAAAAACAGTGCTCTAACCACTGAGCTATGGAGACTAGCTAATGCTTTTCTAACAAAAGAAACAAACAACTATTAATCTGTATGTTGCCTTGAATTTGGTGCACAACCAAGTTCATATCATGATGTGTGCTTTAATGGCTGGAACCAAACCTGAACCATCCTGCGCCATTTGAGGACCAAGTTTGACACCCCTGATCTAGACCATAGGTCTAGAGTCTAGGTTTCTTATTATGTAGCATACATATGAGGACAAAGCAAATTATAAGGTCTGCCTGCATCAAAAATGAAGTGAGGATTCAGCAGACTTTTGGCACCAAAAGGACATACTGCAAGAGTATGTTAGAAGGTGTTTCTCCAAGGCCCCAATGAGGATTGAACTCATGACCCCTGGTTTACGAGACCAGTGCTCTAACCACTGAGCTATGGAGCCTAGCTAATGCTTTTCTAACAAAAGAAACAAACAACTATCACTCTGTATGTTGCCCCTAGAATGTGGTGCACAACCAAGTTTATATAGAAAATTGTACAGTTGTTTGACCAAAGGAAACATGCCTTCATTGCTCAGTGGTTGGAGCACTGTTCTTGTAAACTAGGGGTCTTGAGATCAATTCTCATTGGAGCCTTGAATCCCTTTTTTCTCAAGTCTTCAATGGGACCCTGTGTTTAATCGCCAGCTGTCATCACTTATTAAACTCAACTGCACCATCCCTTTCCTTTGAGGACCGAGTTGGCAACCCCTGATCTAGACCGTAGGTCTAGGGTCTGGGTGTGTCTTTTTGTAGCATACACATGAGCACTAAGCCAATTAACGGGCCTGCCTGCATCCAAAAGGTGATGATTGAGCAGACTTTGGGCACCAAGAGAAGGACATTCTACAAAATACTTGTTTCTCAAAGGCCCCAATGAGGATTGAACTCATGACCCCTGGTTTACAAGACCAGTGCTCTAACCACTGAGCTATGGAGCCTAGACGATGGTGTGCTAACAGTAAGACGATACGTAACGATCACTTTGTATGTTGCTTGTGTAGAAAGTGGTGCACACCCAAGTTTATATAGACACTTGTACAATTGTTTGTTCAAGGAAAACCCTGGCTCCATAGCTCAGTGGTTAGAGCACTGGTCTAGTAAACCAGGGGTCATGAGTTCAATTCTCATTGGAGCCTTCAATTAATATATTTTAGGTCTTCAATGGGACCCTGTGTTTAACCTCCAGTTGGCATCACTTATTAAACTCAGTCACTCATTCATGTAGACCAGAGGTGTTAAACTAGGCCCTAAAAGGGCCAGGTGGTATTGGTTTTTGATCCAAACAGTGAAGCATGTATAGTAGTACCAATCAGGTGTATGAAGACTCTAATCAGTAGACTGCCAGTAACAGGCTTCTTTTTCAGCTGGTACCTGATTTATGAACCCATGTGTGCTTGAATGGCTGGAACCAACCCTAAACCATCCCGGCCCTTTGAGGACCTGACAGGAAGTTTCACGTCCCTGTTCTAGACTATAGGTCTAGAGTCTTGGTGTGTGGCTTTGTAGCTTAAACATGATGATTGAGCAGCCTTTTGGCACCAAAAGTACATACTATAAAAGCCCTGTTTCTCCAAGGCCCCAATGAGGATTGAACTCATGACCCCTGGTTTACAAAAACAGTGCTGTAACCACTGAGCTATGGAGCCAAACTAATGGTTAGATAATGTAAAAACCCAAACAACTATTAATCTGTATGTTGCCTTGAATTTGGTGCACAACCAAGTTCATATCATGATGTGTGCTTTAATGGCCGGAATCAAACCTGAACCATCCCATCCCTTTGAGGACCAAGTTTGACACCCCTGATCTAGACCATAGGTATAGAGTCTAGGTTTCTTATTATGTAGCATACATATGAGGAAAAAGCAAATCATAAGTTCTGCCTGCATCAAAAATGAAGTGAGGATTCAGCAGACTTTTGGCACCAAAAGGACATACTGCAAGAGTATGTTAGAAGGTGTTTCTCCAAGGCCCCAATGAGGTTTGAACTCATGACCCCTGGTTTACGAGACCAGTGCTCTAACCACTGAGCTATGGAGCCTAGCTAATGCTTTTCTAACAAAAGAAACAAACAACTATCACTCTGTATGTTGCCCCTAGAATGTGGTGCACAACCAAGTTTATATAGAAAATTGTACAGTTGTTTGACCAAAGGAAACATGCCTTCATTGCTCAGTGGTTGGAGCACTGTTCTTGTAAACTAGGGGTCTTGAGATCAATTCTCATTGGAGTCTTGAATCCCTTTTTTCTCAAGTCTTCAATGGGACCCTGTGTTTAATCGCCAGCTGTCATCACTTATTAAACTCAACTGCACCATCCCTTTCCTTTGAGGACCGAGTTGGCAACCCCTGATCTAGACCGTAGGTCTAGGGTCTGGGTGTGTCTTTTTGTAGCATACACATGAGCACTAAGCCAATTAACGGGCCTGCCTGCATCCAAAAGGTGATGATTGAGCAGACTTTGGGCACCAAGAGAAGGACATTCTACAAAATACTTGTTTCTCAAAGGCCCCAATGAGGATTGAACTCATGACCCCTGGTTTACAAGACCAGTGCTCTAACCACTGAGCTATGGAGCCTAGATGATGGTGTGCTAACATTAAGACGATACGTAACGATCACTTTGTATGTTGCTTGTGTAGAAAGTGGTGCACACCCAAGTTTATATAGACACTTGTACAATTGTTTGTTCAAGGAAAACCCTGGCTCCATAGCTCAGTGGTTAGAGCACTGGTCTAGTAAACCAGGGGTCATGAGTTCAATTCTCATTGGAGCCTTCAATTAATATATTTTAGGTCTTCAATGGGACCCTGTGTTTAACCTCCAGTTGGCATCACTTATTAAACTCAGTCACTCATTCATGTAGACCAGGGGTGTTAAACTAGGCCCTCAAAGGGCCAGGTGGTATTGGTTTTTGATCCAAACAGTGAAGCATGTATAGTAGTACCAATCAGGTGTTTGAAGACTCTAATCAGTAGACTGCCAGTAACAGGCTTCTTTTTCAGCTGGTACCTGATTTATGAACCCATGTGTGCTTGAATGGCTGGAACCAACCCTAAACCATCCCGGCCCTTTGAGGACCCGACAGGAAGTTTCACGTCCCTGTTCTAGACTATAGGTCTAGAGTCTTGGTGTGTGGCTTTGTAGCTTAAACATGATGATTGAGCAGCCTTTTGGCACCAAAAGTACATACTATAAAAGCCCTGTTTCTCCAAGGCCCCAATGAGGATTGAACTCATGACCCCTGGTTTACAAAAACAGTGCTCTAACCACTGAGCTATGGAGCCAAGCTAATGGTTAGATAATGTAAAAACCCAAACAACTATTAATCTGTATGTTGCCTTGAATTTGGTGCACAACCAAGTTCATATCATGATGTGTGCTTTAATGGCTGGAACCAAACCTGAACCATTCTGCGCCATTTGAGGACCAAGTTTGACACCCCTGATCTAGACCATAGGTCTAGAGTCTAGGTTTCTTATTATGTAGCATACATATGAGGACAAAGCAAATTATGAGGTCTGCCTGCATCAAAAATGAAGTGAGGATTCAGCAGACCTTTGGCACCAAAAGGACATACTGCAAGAGTATGTTAGAAGGTGTTTCTCCAAGGCCCCAATGAGGATTGAACTCATGACCCCTGGTTTACGAGACCAGTGCTCTAACCACTGAGCTATGGAGCCTAGCTAATGCTTTTCTAACAAAAGAAACAAACAACTATCACTCTGTATGTTGCCCCTAGAATGTGGTGCACAACCAAGTTTATATAGAAAATTGTACACTTGTTTGACCAAAGGAAACATGCCTTCATTGCTCAGTGGTTGGAGCACTGTTCTTGTAAACTAGGGGTCTTGAGATCAATTCTCATTGGAGCCTTGAATCCCTTTTTTCTCAAGTCTTCAATGAGACCCTGTGTTTAATCGCCAGCTGTCATCACTTATTAAACTCAACTGCACCATCCGTTTCCTTTGAGGACCGAGTTGGCAACCCCTGATCTAGACCGTAGGTCTAGGGTCTGGGTGTGTCTTTTTGTAGCATACACATGAGCACTAAGCCAATTAACGGGCCTGCCTGCATCCAAAAGGTGATGATTGAGCAGACTTTGGGCACCAAGAGAAGGACATTCTACAAAATACTTGTTTCTCAAAGGCCCCAATGAGGATTGAACTCATGACCCCTGGTTTACAAGACCAGTGCTCTAACCACTGAGCTAGAGCTATGGAGCCTAGACGATGGTGTGCTAACAGTAAGACGATACGTAACGATCACTTTGTATGTTGCTCGTGTAGAAAGTGGTGCACACCCAAGTTTATATAGACACTTGTACAATTGTTTGTTCAAGGAAAACCCTGGCTCCATAGCTCAGTGGTTAGAGCACTGGTCTAGTAAACCAGGGGTCATGAGTTCAATTCTCATTGGAGCCTTCAATTAATATATTTTAGGTCTTCAATGGGACC
This sequence comes from Callionymus lyra, assembly GCF_982586985.1. Lineage (NCBI taxonomy): Eukaryota > Metazoa > Chordata > Actinopteri > Syngnathiformes > Callionymidae > Callionymus > Callionymus lyra. The sequence goes on from NC_141834.1 coordinate 14,785,905, forward strand.
CTGTGTTTAACCTCCAGTTGGCATCACTTATTAAACTCAGTCACTCATTCATGTAGACCAGGGGTGTTAAACTAGGCCCTCAAAGGGCCAGGTGGTATTGGTTTTTGATCCAAACAGTGAAGCATGTATAGTAGTACCAATCAGGTGTATGAAGACTCTAATCAGTAGACTGCCAGTAACAGGCTTCTTTTTCAGCTGGTACCTGATTTATGAACCCATGTGTGCTTGAATGGCTGGAACCAACCCTAAACCATCCCGGCCCTTTGAGGACCCGACAGGAAGTTTCACGTCCCTGTTCTAGACTTTAGGTCTGGAGTCTTGGTGTGTGGCTTTGTAGCTTAAACATGATGATTGAGCAGCCTTTTGGCACCAAAAGTACATACTATAAAAGCCCTGTTTCTCCAAGGCCCCAATGAGGATTGAACTCATGACCCCTGGTTTACAAAAACAGTGCTCTAACCACTGAGCTATGGAGCCAAGCTAATGGTTAGATAATGTAAAAACCCAAACAACTATTAATCTGTATGTTGCCTTGAATTTGGTGCACAACCAAGTTCATATCATGATGTGTGCTTTAATGGCCGGAATCAAACCTGAACCATCCCATCCCTTTGAGGACCAAGTTTGACACCCCTGATCTATACCATAGGTATAGAGTCTAGGTTTCTTATTATGTAGCATACATATGAGGAAAAAGCAAATCATAAGTTCTGCCTGCATCAAAAATGAAGTGAGGATTCAGCAGACTTTTGGCACCAAAAGGACATACTGCAAGAGTATGTCAGAAGGTGTTTCTCCAAGGCCCCAATGAGGTTTGAATTCATGACCCCTGGTTTACGAGACCAGTGCTCTAACCACTGAGCTATGGAGCCTAGCTAATGCTTTTCTAACAAAAGAAACAAACAACTATCACTCTGTATGTTGCCCCTAGAATGTGGTGCACAACCAAGTTTATATAGAAAATTGTACAGTTGTTTGACCAAAGGAAACATGCCTTCATTGCTCAGTGGTTGGAGCACTGTTCTTGTAAACTAGGGGTCTTGAGATCAATTCTCATTGGAGCCTTGAATCCCTTTTTTCTCAAGGCTTCAATGGGACCCTGTGTTTAATCGCCAGCTGTCATCACTTATTAAACTCAACTGCACCATCCCTTTCCTTTGAGGACCGAGTTGGCAACCCCTGATCTAGACTGTAGGTCTAGGGTCTGGGTGTGTCTTTTTGTAGCATACACATGAGCACTAAGCCAATTAACGGGCCTGCCTGCATCCAAAAGGTGATGATTGAGCAGACTTTGGGCACCAAGAGAAGGACATTCTACAAAACACTTGTTTCTCAAAGGCCCCAATGAGGATTGAACTCATGACCCCTGGTTTACAAGACCAGTGCTCTAACCACTGAGCTATGGAGCCTAGACGATGGTGTGCTAACATTAAGACGATACGTAACGATCACTTTGTATGTTGCTTGTGTAGAAAGTGGTGCACACCCAAGTTTATATAGACACTTGTACAATTGTTTGTTCACGGAAAACCCTGGCTCCATAGCTCAGTGGTTAGAGCACTGGTCTAGTAAACCAGGGGTCATGAGTTCAATTCTCATTGGAGCCTTCAATTAATATATTTTACGTCTTCAATGGGACCCTGTGTTTAACCTCCAGTTGGCATCACTTATTAAACTCAGTCACTCATTCATGTAGACCAGGGGTGTTAAACTAGGCCCTCAAAGGGCCAGGTGGTATTGGTTTTTGATCCAAACAGTGAAGCATGTATAGTAGTACCAATCAGGTGTATGAAGACTCTAATCAGTAGACTGCCAGTAACAGGCTTCTTTTTCAGCTGGTACCTGATTTATGAACCCATGTGTGCTTGAATGGCTGGAACCAACCCTAAACCATCCCGGCCCTTTGAGGACCCGACAGGAAGTTTCACGTCCCTGTTCTAGACTATAGGTCTAGAGTCTTGGTGTGTGGCTTTGTAGCTTAAACATGATGATTGAGCAGCCTTTTGGCACCAAAAGTACATACTATAAAAGCCCTGTTTCTCCAAGGCCCCAATGAGGATTGAACTCATGACCCCTGGTTTACAAAAACAGTGCTCTAACCACTGAGCTATGGAGACTAGCTAATGCTTTTCTAACAAAAGAAACAAACAACTATTAATCTGTATGTTGCCTTGAATTTGGTGCACAACCAAGTTCATATCATGATGTGTGCTTTAATGGCTGGAACCAAACCTGAACCATCCTGCGCCATTTGAGGACCAAGTTTGACACCCCTGATCTAGACCATAGGTCTAGAGTCTAGGTTTCTTATTATGTAGCATACATATGAGGACAAAGCAAATTATAAGGTCTGCCTGCATCAAAAATGAAGTGAGGATTCAGCAGACTTTTGGCACCAAAAGGACATACTGCAAGAGTATGTTAGAAGGTGTTTCTCCAAGGCCCCAATGAGGATTGAACTCATGACCCCTGGTTTACGAGACAAGTGCTCTAACCACTGAGCTATGGAGCCCAGCTAATGCTTTTCTAACAAAAGAAACAAACAACTATCACTCTGTATGTTGCCCCTAGAATGTGGTGCACAACCAAGTTTATATAGAAAATTGTACAGTTGTTTGACCAAAGGAAACATGCCTTCATTGCTCAGTGGTTGGAGCACTGTTCTTGTAAACTAGGGGTCTTGAGATCAATTCTCATTGGAGCCTTGAATCCCTTTTTTCTCAAGGCTTCAATGGGACCCTGTGTTTAATCGCCAGCTGTCATCACTTATTAAACTCAACTGCACCATCCCTTTCCTTTGAGGACCGAGTTGGCAACCCCTGATCTAGACCGTAGGTCTAGGGTCTGGGTGTGTCTTTTTGTAGCATACACATGAGCACTAAGCCAATTAACGGGCCTGCCTGCATCCAAAAGGTGATGATTGAGCAGACTTTGGGCACCAAGAGAAGGACATTCTACAAAACACTTGTTTCTCAAAGGCCCCAATGAGGATTGAACTCATGACCCCTGGTTTACAAGACCAGTGCTCTAACCACTGAGCTATGGAGCCTAGACGATGGTGTGCTAACATTAAGACGATACGTAACGATCACTTTGTATGTTGCTTGTGTAGAAAGTGGTGCACACCCAAGTTTATATAGACACTTGTACAATTGTTTGTTCAAGGAAAACCCTGGCTCCATAGCTCAGTGGTTAGAGCACTGGTCTAGTAAACCAGGGGTCATGAGTTCAATTCTCATTGGAGCCTTCAATTAATGTATTTTAGGTCTTCAATGGGACCCTGTGTTTAACCTCCAGTTGGCATCACTTATTAAACTCAGTCACTCATTCATGTAGACCAGAGGTGTTAAACTAGGCCCTCAAAGGGCCAGGTGGTATTGGTTTTTGATCCAAACAGTGAAGCATGTATAGTAGTACCAATCAGGTGTATGAAGACTCTAATCAGTAGACTGCCAGTAACAGGCTTCTTTTTCAGCTGGTACCTGATTTATGAACCCATGTGTGCTTGAATGGCTGGAACCAACCCTATACCATCCCGGCCCTTTGAGGACCCGACAGGAAGTTTCACGTCCCTGTTCTAGACTATAGGTCTAGAGTCTTGGTGTGTGGCTTTGTAGCTTAAACATGATGATTGAGCAGACTTTTGGCACCAAAAGTACATACTATAAAAGCCCTGTTTCTCCAAGGCCCCAATGAGGATTGAACTCATGACCCCTGGTTTACAAAAACAGTGCTGTAACCACTGAGCTATGGAGCCAAGCTAATGGTTAGATAATGTAAAAACCCAAACAACTATTAATCTGTATGTTGCCTTGAATTTGGTGCACAACCAAGTTCATATCATGATGTGTGCTTTAATGGCTGGAACCAAACCTGAACCATTCTGCGCCATTTGAGGACCAAGTTTGACACCCCTGATCTAGACCATAGGTCTAGAGTCTAGGTTTCTTATTATGTAGCATACATATGAGGACAAAGCAAATTATGAGGTCTGCCTGCATCAAAAATGAAGTGAGGATTCAGCAGACCTTTGGCACCAAAAGGACATACTGCAAGAGTATGTTAGAAGGTGTTTCTCCAAGGCCCCAATGAGGATTGAACTCATGACCCCTGGTTTACGAGACCAGTGCTCTAACCACTGAGCTATGGAGCCTAGCTAATGCTTTTCTAACAAAAGAAACAAACAACTATCACTCTGTATGTTGCCCCTAGAATGTGGTGCACAACCAAGTTTATATAGAAAATTGTACACTTGTTTGACCAAAGGAAACATGCCTTCATTGCTCAGTGGTTGGAGCACTGTTCTTGTAAACTAGGGGTCTTGAGATCAATTCTCATTGGAGCCTTGAATCCCTTTTTTCTCAAGTCTTCAATGAGACCCTGTGTTTAATCGCCAGCTGTCATCACTTATTAAACTCAACTGCACCATCCGTTTCCTTTGAGGACCGAGTTGGCAACCCCTGATCTAGACCGTAGGTCTAGGGTCTGGGTGTGTCTTTTTGTAGCATACACATGAGCACTAAGCCAATTAACGGGCCTGCCTGCATCCAAAAGGTGATGATTGAGCAGACTTTGGGCACCAAGAGAAGGACATTCTACAAAATACTTGTTTCTCAAAGGCCCCAATGAGGATTGAACTCATGACCCCTGGTTTACAAGACCAGTGCTCTAACCACTGAGCTATGGAGCCTAGATGATGGTGTGCTAACAGTAAGACGATACGTAACGATCACTTTGTATGTTGCTCGTGTAGAAAGTGGTGCACACCCAAGTTTATATAGACACTTGTACAATTGTTTGTTCAAGGAAAACCCTGGCTCCATAGCTCAGTGGTTAGAGCACTGGTCTAGTAAACCAGGGGTCATGAGTTCAATTCTCATTGGAGCCTTCAATTAATATATTTTAGGTCTTCAATGGGACCCTGTGTTTAACCTCCAGTTGGCATCACTTATTAAACTCAGTCACTCATTCATGTAGACCAGGGGTGTTAAACTAGGCCCTCAAAGGGCCAGGTGGTATTGGTTTTTGATCCAAACAGTGAAGCATGTATAGTAGTACCAATCAGGTGTATGAAGACTCTAATCAGTAGACTGCCAGTAACAGGCTTCTTTTTCAGCTGGTACCTGATTTATGAACCCATGTGTGCTTGAATGGCTGGAACCAACCCTAAACCATCCCGGCCCTTTGAGGACCCGACAGGAAGTTTCACGTCCCTGTTCTAGACTTTAGGTCTGGAGTCTTGGTGTGTGGCTTTGTAGCTTAAACATGATGATTGAGCAGCCTTTTGGCACCAAAAGTACATACTATAAAAGCCCTGTTTCTCCAAGGCCCCAATGAGGATTGAACTCATGACCCCTGGTTTACAAAACAGTGCTCTAACCACTGAGCTATGGAGACTAGCTAATGCTTTTCTAACAAAAGAAACAAACAACTATTAATCTGTATGTTGCCTTGAATTTGGTGCACAACCAAGTTCATATCATGATGTGTGCTTTAATGGCTGGAACCAAACCTGAACCATCCTGCGCCATTTGAGGACCAAGTTTGACACCCCTGATCTAGACCATAGGTCTAGAGTCTAGGTTTCTTATTATGTAGCATACATATGAGGACAAAGCAAATTATAAGGTCTGCCTGCATCCAAAATGAAGTGAGGATTCAGCAGACCTTTGGCACCAAAAGGACATACTGCAAGAGTATGTTAGAAGGTGTTTCTCCAAGGCCCCAATGAGGATTGAACTCATGACCCCTGGTTTACGAGACCAGTGCTCTAACCACTGAGCTATGGAGCCTAGCTAATGCTTTTCTAACAAAAGAAACAAACAACTATCACTCTGTATGTTGCCCCTAGAATGTGGTGCACAACCAAGTTTATATAGAAAATTGTACACTTGTTTGACCAAAGGAAACATGCCTTCATTGCTCAGTGGTTGGAGCACTGTTCTTGTAAACTAGGGGTCTTGAGATCAATTCTCATTGGAGCCTTGAATCCCTTTTTTCTCAAGTCTTCAATGAGACCCTGTGTTTAATCGCCAGCTGTCATCACTTATTAAACTCAACTGCACCATCCCTTTCCTTTGAGGACCGAGTTGGCAACCCCTGATCTAGACCGTAGGTCTAGGGTCTGGGTGTGTCTTTTTGTAGCATACACATGAGCACTAAGCCAATTAACGGGCCTGCCTGCATCCAAAAGGTGATGATTGAGCAGACTTTGGGCACCAAGAGAAGGACATTCTACAAAATACTTGTTTCTCAAAGGCCCCAATGAGGATTGAACTCATGACCCCTGGTTTACAAGACCAGTGCTCTAACCACTGAGCTATGGAGCCTAGACGATGGTGTGCTAACAGTAAGACGATACGTAACGATCACTTTGTATGTTGCTTGTGTAGAATGTGGTGCACACCCAAGTTTATATAGACACTTGTACAATTGTTTGTTCAAGGAAAACCCTGGCTCCATTGCTCAGTGGTTAGAGCACTGGTCTAGTAAACCAGGGGTCATGAGTTCAATTCTCATTGGAGCCTTCAATTAATATATTTTACGTCTTCAATGGGACCCTGTGTTTAACCTCCAGTTGGCATCACTTATTAAACTCAGTCACTCATTCATGTAGACCAGGGGTGTTAAACTAGGCCCTCAAAGGGCCAGGTGGTATTGGTTTTTGATCCAAACAGTGAAGCATGTATAGTAGTACCAATCAGGTGTATGAAGACTCTAATCAGTAGACTGCCAGTAACAGGCTTCTTTTTCAGCTGGTACCTGATTTATGAACCCATGTGTGCTTGAATGGCTGGAACCAACCCTAAACCATCCCGGCCCTTTGAGGACCCGACAGGAAGTTTCACGTCCCTGTTCTAGACTTTAGGTCTAGAGTCTTGGTGTGTGGCTTTGTAGCTTAAACATGATGATTGAGCAGCCTTTTGGCACCAAAAGTACATACTATAAAAGCCCTGTTTCTCCAAGGCCCCAATGAGGATTGAACTCATGACCCCTGGTTTACAAAAACAGTGCTCTAACCACTGAGCTATGGAGACTAGCTAATGCTTTTCTAACAAAAGAAACAAACAACTATTAATCTGTATGTTGCCTTGAATTTGGTGCACAACCAAGTTCATATCATGATGTGTGCTTTAATGGCTGGAACCAAACCTGAACCATCCTGCGCCATTTGAGGACCAAGTTTGACACCCCTGATCTAGACCATAGGTCTAGAGTCTAGGTTTCTTATTATGTAGCATACATATGAGGACAAAGCAAATTATAAGGTCTGCCTGCATCAAAAATGAAGTGAGGATTCAGCAGACTTTTGGCACCAAAAGGACATACTGCAAGAGTATGTTAGAAGGTGTTTCTCCAAGGCCCCAATGAGGATTGAACTCATGACCCCTGGTTTACGAGACCAGTGCTCTAACCACTGAGCTATGGAGCCTAGCTAATGCTTTTCTAACAAAAGAAACAAACAACTATCACTCTGTATGTTGCCCCTAGAATGTGGTGCACAACCAAGTTTATATAGAAAATTGTACAGTTGATTGACCAAAGGAAACATGCCTTCATTGCTCAGTGGTTGGAGCACAGTTCTTGTAAACTAGGGGTCTTGAGATCAATTCTCATTGGAGCCTTGAATCCCTTTTTTCTCAAGTCTTCAATGAGACCCTGTGTTTAATCGCCAGCTGTCATCACTTATTAAACTCAACTGCACCATCCCTTTCCTTTGAGGACCGAGTTGGCAACCCCTGATCTAGACCGTAGGTCTAGGGTCTGGGTGTGTCTTTTTGTAGCATACACATGAGCACTAAGCCAATTAACGGGCCTGCCTGCATCCAAAAGGTGATGATTGAGCAGACTTTGGGCACCAAGAGAAGAACATTCTACAAAATACTTGTTTCTCAAAGGCCCCAATGAGGGACTCATGACCCCTGGTTTACAAAAACAGTGCTCTAACCACTGAGCTATGGAGACTAGCTAATGCTTTTCTAACAAAAGAAACAAACAACTATTAATCTGTATGTTGCCTTGAATTTGGTGCACAACCAAGTTCATATCATGATGTGTGCTTTAATGGCTGGAACCAAACCTGAACAATCCCTGCCATTTGAGGACCAAGTTTGACACCCCTAATCAAGACCATAGGTCTAGAGTCTAGGTTTCTTATTATGTAGCATACATATGAGGACAAAGCAAATTATAAGGTCTGCCTGCATCAAAAATGAAGTGAGGATTCAGCAGACTTTTGGCACCAAAAGGACATACTATAAAAGCCCTGTTTCTCAACTCATGACCCCTGGTTTACAAAAACAGTGCTGTAACCACTGAGCTACGGAGCCTAACTGATGCTTTGCTAACAAAAAAACAAACAACTATCACTCTGTATGTTGCCTCTAGAATGTGGTGCACAACCAAGTTTATATAGAAAATTGTCCAGTTGTTTGACCAAAAGAAACATGCCTTCATTGCTCAGTGGTTAGAGCACTTGTCTTATAAACTAGGGGTCTTGAGATCAATTCTCATTGGAGCCTTGAATTAATATTTAAATCACCAGTTGTCATCACTTGTTAAACTCAGTCACTCATTCATGTAGACTAGACCAGGGGTTGCCAACCCGGTCCTCAAAGAGCCGCAGTGGTTGCAGGTTTTTGTTCCAACATATCAAGAAGACACATTTTCACCAATCAGGTGTCTTAGGAGTGTAATCAGTTAATTGTCAGTCTGGTGTTGCTTGTTTCAGCTAAAACCTCATTGGTTATACTGGGCATGCTCGATCGTCTGGAACAAAAACCTGCAGCCACTGCGGCTCTTTGAGGACCGGGTTGGCCACCCCTGGACCAGGGGATGAGGCAGAACCTTCGGACGAATTACAGCCCTTTGCCAACATTTATTAGTGTCGTAAGCACCTATGACATCGACACACTTCAACATGATAATGGAGCAAATCATGTGATGATTCAGCAGATATATGACAGCATTGATGCTAAAGGTGTGGCCACATGTCAAACATCCTGCATCGGTTGAAAAGTTACACACCTTGTCAAGGCCTGTCAATAGCTCAGCGGTTAGAGCACTGGTCTTTTAAACCAGGGTTCACAGTAATGTAAAACAAAGTTTTGCAACTGATCTGCATACAAATTTTTTGTATAGCCGCTAATATGTGTAAGTGTTGTGGTACAACATCTGAGGTGAAAATCTGAACAAAAAAAAATCAGCCTGTTGCTCAGATGTTCTGGGTCCTATGCACCTGTGGTGTCATAATGAGGATGCAGCAAATGATTGGACACTAAAACAAAAGAAGTGAGGATTTTCCTTTTCACACCATGGAAGCTTAAGGAGTGGCTATATAACAAACACTCTGCGTCATTACAGACGTTCCACACCTTCCTATTTGTTCATGGGTAACACCTGGAACACAAGGCTCCATAGCTCAGTGGTTAGAGCACTGGTCTTGTAAACCAGGGGTCACGAGTTCAATCCTCGTTGGGGCCTTTTAGTAAAATGGATACACAAACTAAAGATACAGTAACCAAATTTACCATCAGCTCACCGTAGATGCTCTGCAGCACTGAACTCTTCTTGGCTAATAGCTTCTCAGGCGACACTCGAGTCTCCGTCCGCTTCCTACTCTTGACTTGATCCGAGCGACTTGAGGTTTTTCTCTTCTTGTTTGCGTGAAACCTGCGGACAAAAAAAACAAAAACATCCACATTTCAGGTCGTTAGAGGAGCTCGGACGGCGTTCAAAGAGTCGAGAGCTGGCACACTAACACTCGCCGAGCATAAACAAAGTAAACAGTTTATTCGAGGCAGTTAAAAGGCAGCACATTTAGGCTTTTAATAGGGAAGCGGAATGGGAAACAGACGACCTCCTGCGGCTCGCTGGCAGAGCGCGAGAGAGGCAGCGTGTATAAGACGAGGAGGAAAGGAGTGCGAAGGTGCTGGTAGCTATTAGAGCAGCACGGCTGAACTTTTAGCCTCTCGTTAAACTGGTAGAAGCTCTCGTCTGTCCTCCGAGCATCAGCTATCTCCCACGCTCCCCACTGCAGATGGCATGCAGACGATTTGAGGACATGTGGACACATCATGAAGTTTCCTTCATCTCTCTGAAAAAAACATTACCTTCGCCAAGCTCTTTGGATTATCCGTGCGGCCTTGTTTCTCCTGCTCTGGTCCTCCTGACAGACCCTCGGAATATGTGTGGAGGTGGCCCCCTCAGATCTCGATGCAGGGCTGGTGCTGCTTTTTAATGAAGCCATTTCTTTGATTGACTTCTCAGAAGATCTCTCCTTCTGTTTCCTCGGCTTGTGAGCGTCTGTCTTTAATTTCCGTGCATCTCTCTTATGGTGAGATGTTTTGGAGTCAGTTTGGTCTCTGCTGGAGGTCCTTGTAGGGGAACTTCTGGATGTTGTTTGCTCCTTGATTTTTGGGGTGGAAGGTGGTCTAGGCTTGAACGTGGGTAGCTGACTGATGTTGGGTAGGGAAAGCAGTTCAGTTAACCTAGACGTCTGTACAGTACTTGTGGCGGGGTTGGGGGTCAAACAGTGGCTTGAGTCGATGGTCGGTTCGACTGCTTTAGTTCTTCTGTTCTTGTGACCTGATGAGATAAAAACTAGACAATAAATGTTACTCTTCATGAGCCAATTCATAACTTTCAATCCAGCAAAACATCTAAACTATCTATGTTGTATTGAACATACATTTTTCAAAAATCCTGAAAGTAATGATGAGAAATATGAAAATAAAATGCAAAACTTAAAAAATTAAATAAAAACTGATTTAACAAACAGTCACTGCAACCATCACATTCTTTTTAACGTTTATAGAGACGGATAACTATAATATAAGGTAAAAGAAGGAGGTTATCCAACAGAAACCCAAAACAGTCTTCAGGATGCAAAGGCAGGCAAAGGGCTGTGTTTGGCCCCTGGTTATAAGAGGAGGAGGCTGACTTTCCCTGGCAACCCCTGATAGTAAATTTCAGTAATTTATGTTGTAAGTAAAATAAGAGTCACTTATTAAGATTACTTGATCACCACCAACATTGTAGCAGAATTTAGCCATTTTCCCCCAGCACTTTTAGAGCCAAAGCCAAGAGAAGCATGCGGGTCTCTACATTTAAATGATTGTGACATAGACCACAAAACGATTTGCTTCTGAAGACAGATCTCAGAGTTCTTAGAAATACATAGACCTAAAGAGAAAGAATGCCTACCTTTATGTCTCCCCTCTTTGGCTTTGGTCTGCTCTGAGCATTTCTTTGTTTCTTCCACTGACTCGTTTATGGACAAGTCCTGAATGTTGACTAAGGAGACCTTTTCTGGTTCGATCTTCAACTGAGAGACTCTTCGTTTCTCCACTCGCTGAAGAGCTTCTCTTCTCCGCTGCTCTTCCTCTCGTTTCCTGAAGAAAAAGATGTACAGTAACTTGTAATCACGGTCACAACGGCCGGCAAGACTGGGACGTTCACGGATCAAAGCAGTGTTAGGAAACTGTAGATTAAAATTATTATACACTATAAGTATACGCCATACTTAAATTAATGCTAAAAGATCATCAAAATATAAAGTATAAACTACTCGCTTGATCTAAGAGCTTAAACGTTTGAATACATTTTCACTCCAGACTGATACACTGTTTCAAGACAAGCTTGAAACAGAATTAGAGATACGACAACGGTTATTTAAAACATCTGTTTGTCTGCCAATCACACCTTAAATCGTAGATCAAAGAACGAAGCAAGACACATCCGGGAAAGGGGGGCTAAAAGACGGAAACCCCCACCCGAGAACATTTGAATGATAAGATTACAAGAAAATAAATCAGGATGTCTTCTCTAGGGGGGATCCGGACACAGGGAACTTGAAAGAACCATTTGGCCGGAAAGGACAACCCCCTGGGCAGGAAATTTGACTTGAATATAGCGATGTTTCTACAGATCAGGACCTTTTCTCCCTGGGCTATTGACCAGTACAGTCGCCGGAAGAAAGTGTGGTCGATCGATCGTAAAGCTTGTATTTTGTTTGACTTGAAGTGGCGAATAAACGACCCGTGACACACTTTGATTGTCCATCTTTCTCCACGAAGCGAAGTATAAGAACCGGAAGTGACGTCGTGTTGGAGGGACCGAAACGGACCCTGTGTTTTGACTGTTTTAAACATAAAAGAAGATCCAAAAAGAGGCCCCAACGAGGTTTGAACTCGTGACCCCTGGTTTACAAGACCAGTGCTCTAACCACTGAGCTATGGAGCCACGTCAAACTGGTTCGTCATCAGTTATAAAACAACAGTGAAGGAGGTGGAACCTGTTGACTGATGCCTCATATCGCGGGCACACCCAGGTTTGTTATGCTTTTGTGAGCATGACTATAACACCTGAATCACAAGGCTCCATAGCTCAGTGGTTAGAGCACTGGTCTTGTAAACCAGGGGTCACGAGTTCAATTCTCGTTGGGGCCTTGACCTTATTGTTTTTAATTGATCTTTACAATGATCAAGCTGCAATTTAGGTCACTGGAATGGACTACCTTTGTTGGCCTCTTTTCAGTTAATGCTATTCTGAAAATAAAATATGAGGAACTTAAATAGTTAAAAAGGAATTGCTTTTGACATTTTCTTGGGGAATTTTTACTTCTGACAACAACTGAATAATGTCTCAAATCGAATAGATGATTTACGACACGTCTGGTTTTATTCCCTGTTTCAATAAAACACACGTACTTAAAGTTACTTGAAGCAGTTTGTCCTTCTTTTGAACGGTGTGCTAACAGAGTGAAGATGGACGACAGGTAAGTAAATGGCACAGAGATGGGAAAACGAGACAGCTGGAAGACATATCTGTGTGTACGATAAAGAGGAAGACGGATGTGAAGCTCCAGTGACCCTTGTCAGGGAACAAAGTTTGAAGGTGATTTAGGTAATCAGGATATGTCTGTCTTTTATTTATATTTGATCATTTTACTGACAACTTATGTTACATTTAATCAGAATCTGACACAAAGTTACCTTAATTTGTTAATAAAATACAAATAAAGGGTTTGATTAGTTCTCATAATAAACTGTTTTGCTCTTATAATATATATATTTTTATCCCAAATAAAACATCAACTATTGATGTAGAAGCACAGTTAAAGATGGGTAGGTGAGGTTTAAAACAGTTGGAGTATAACCTAAAGTCATGATCAATAAGAACAAAAATAATTGTGTGTGTCGGAGGGATCATATTTTAATTTTATCGTAGTTCTGGTATCGTTTATATTTAAAAGAAGTTTGTTTAAAGTAAAATAATAACATTTATTAATTTAAATTTAACATACAAATATGATGCAGTGTATGATCATGATGCCGCGTTAAACTTCTGGCCCCTAGACGCTAGTGGTCTTCCACCACTAAAGGAACAATAAAACCCTGCGACAACTCCTCGATGGCTGAGGACAAGAGGATACAGTCGACTCCAGCAGCTTTAAAAGCTGATGTTTGGACCTATTTTGGTTTCAAAACAAATTAAAGCAGTTACGACTTTGTCAAGAGTCATGTGGTATGTAAATTCTACAACACCAGAGTCAAGTACTACACATTTATCCTTGTTTCTACAGTACTACAATATATCGCATTATTTCGCATCCTTGCTCCTGTATAGTGAAACATATCATATCATCAGATTCTTGCCAATAGAAACCCCTATTGAACACCTTTAAGGGAAAGACCAAAATGGGAGCGATAATGTTGAAAAATATCTCACTTTGCGGCGTCCTTGCGTAGCTGCTCGTGCCTCATCAGCAGCTGCTTCCTCTCCCTGAAGGCCTTGCGGACAGTGTAGCCCTTGTAGACGGCCTGGATGGTGGCGGCGGCGATGTCCTGGATCGCCGCTATAGACAGAGCGCCGTGTTCCAGCATGAACTGAGTGACTTCACTGTGACCCCCCAACAGAGCGTAGTCCAGAGGTGTGTACCTGTCGATCCAAAAAGATTAAAAAAAAATGAATCATTTAAACTGTATTTCATGGCGTTGTCGCACTGAAGCTGACCTCTCCTCCGTGTACTCCATGTGGTTGGGAAACGTGTTGTAGCCCAACAGTAGCTTCACGGCGTCCAAGTAGCCGTTGTTGCACGACCAGTGCAGGGCGGTGCGTCCCTGTAACCCCAAGAAATGAAGAGGATGAACCTTCAACGACACACGGGATCAGTGGACGCTCACCTCCTTGTCCTGCATGTTCGGATCAGCGTTGTTCTCCATCAGAACCGCCATACAGGTGATGTAGCCGCCGTACGCCGCACACTGCAGAGGAGTCCGACCAGCCTGGTCCTGGACGACAGTAGTTAGACAACAGAATCTTTCAGAGGGTTAATTTCTTATGAGAAAATGTATTTTAAAAAGATTTAAACTATTTATTGTTGTCTGGTTAATTAAATAACATGTGTCTTAATATAAATCTACAATTTTGTTTCACGAAGAACATGGAGAATTTGACTATAACTAATAAGTTCTAAATCGAATCAACATCTCACAAATTATATAAATAAACAAAGATAACATTTTAAATAAAAATTCATCATTATTGAAATGATGCCAGTGATACTGAAAGCATAGTCTTTGAATAAAACAAAACTCAGCCTGTGACAGTCACATGTTCTGGACACTTTTTCCTTGAATGGGAAAACATCAAATGACTTGGCAGGCCAGTTTTGGCCCCCGGGCCTTGATTTTGAAAGTTTTACGTTACAGGCTGGTAAAGATTAATCCACAGTCGAACAAGAAATAGTCATTTTTTGTGGGGTTTTTATGCCTGAGGTGGGAAAATATTAGTTTTGGAGACATAAAATATATGTCTTAAATAATGTGGATGTCTTAAAAAAGGCTTAACTTGTTAAAACTATTTAAGTTAAGTTAAATATTCACCTCACTCTAGTTTACCTGCACATTGGGACTAATCCCGTTCTCCATCAGGATCTGGCAGACCTCGGCGTTCCCTCCCAGAGCCGCCCAGTGCAGAGCTGTGTGACCGTCCACGTCTACAAGGTCCACGTGTGCAGAACCTGTGATCACACAAATAAAAAAACACTTAGAACGTCACTGCTGGATTGAAGGGGGGGGGGGGCGGAGCCTGTGCTTTGACGAAACTCACGCTACCTTTGATGAGGGTGAGTATGACGTCACGGTGGCCCATCTCGCAGGCCCGGAACAGCGGCGTGTGTTTCATCACGTCCACCGAGTCGACCATCGCTCCTCTGTCCAGCAGCAGCTTCACCGTGCTCACATGCCCGGACAGCGAGGCCGCATGCAGCGCTGCAGAGACATAAAGTGCACATATATATATATATTAGAACGATAAACAACTGGAGGGTTCGTCACTGCCTTTTTTGTTCAGTCATCCGCTGAACCCACTCTGTGGGAAGTGTCAAGTCAAGCGAGTGTTAAACAAGACGTCTAATAGGGAGCAACTTGAAGCACCTCTTCCTCCAGGCCGCTGACACTACGCATGCAAGGAATTGATGTTGGCACTGGTCGACTCCGCTGGCCTTCACGCCGCGTGATGAGCATGACACGAGCGCTGCATGTTTTGCATGCATAATATATGAGTCTCTCAGCGAAGCAGTTATCGTAATGACGGCCCGGATATCCCCCCGAGGTCAGAGGGCGGACGTTTACTGGTAAGAACATTTGTGTGTCAGTTCAGTGAACTGGTCTTCAAGGAAGATCATTTTGCCGACTCTTCCTAAAACAAGCCAGCGATGTCCAGTTCTATTATGTATTTATGACTTAAGATATTATGTTTTTCACGAGACAAATGATATAGATTTACTGTTCAAGACTTGTCAAATACACCACAGGAACCATTTAAGTCCCTCAGACACGTTTCCTCCAGTTCGTAAATTTGTTTAAAATGTTTGCGAATCTCGTTAAAGACTCTGTTAATGAGTTTTTAAAGCTGCTTCTGTTTGGAGACTTTTAAAATTTTCTTCAAAAAGTTGTGAATCTGTTTCAAGAGTTTGTAAATGTGTTTCACAAGTTTGTAAATGTGTTTCAAGAATTTGTAAATGTGTTTCAAGAGTTTGTAAATCTGTTTCATGAGTTTGTAAATGTGTTTCAAGTGTTTGTAAATGTGTTTCAAGTGTTTGTAAATGTGTTTCAAGTGTTTGTAAATGTGTTTCAAGTGTTTGTAAATGTGTTTCAAGAATTTGTAAATGTGTTTCAAGAGTTTGTAAATCTGTTTCATGAGTTTGTAAATGTGTTTCAAGTGTTTGTGACTCTGTTTCAAGAGTTTGTAAATGTGTTTCAAGAATTTGTAAATGTGTTTCAAGAGTTTGTAAATGTGTTTCAAGAGTTTGTAAATGAGTTTCATGAGTTTGTAAATGTGTTTCAAGAGTTTGTTAATGTGTTCCATGAGTTTGTAAATGTGTTTCAAGCATTTGTAAATGTGTTTCAAGAGTTTGTAAATCTGTTTCATGAGTTTGTAAATGTGTTTCAAGTGTTTGTGAATGTGTTACAAGAATTTGTAAATGTGTTTCAAGAGTTTGTAAATCTGTTTCAAGAGTTTGTAAATGTGTTACAAGAATTTGTAAATGTGTTTCAAGAGTTTGTAAATGTGTTTCAAGAGTTTGTAAATGTGTTTCAAGCATTTGTAAATGTGTTTCAAGAGTTTGTAAATGTGTTACAAGAATTTGTAAATGTGTTTCAAGAGTTTGTAAATGTGTTTCAAGAGTTTGTAAATGTGTTTCAAGCATTTGTAAATGTGTTTCAAGAGTTTGTAAATGTGTTTCATGAGTTTGTAAATGTGTTTCAAGTGTTTGTGACTCTGTTTCAAGAGTTTGTAAATGTGTTTCAAGAGTTTGTAAATGTGTTTCAAGAGTTTGTAAATGTGTTTCAAGAGTTTGTAAATGAGTTTCATGAGTTTGTAAATGTGTTTCAAGAGTTTATAAATCTGCTTCAAGAGTTTGTAAATCTGTTTCATGAGTTTGTAAATGTGTTTCAAGAATTTGTATATGTGTTTCAAGAGTTTGTAAATCTGTTTCATGAGTTTGTAAATGTGTTTCAAGTGTTTGTAAATGTGTTTCAAGTGTTTGTAAATGAGTTTCATGAGTTTGTAAATGTGTTTCAAGAGTTTATAAATCTGCTTCAAGAGTTTGTAAATCTGTTTCATGAGTTTGTAAATGTGTTTCAAGAATTTGTAAATGTGTTTCAAGAGTTTGTAAATCTGTTTCATGAGTTTGTAAATGTGTTTCAAGTGTTTGTAAATGTGTTTCAAGTGTTTGTAAATGTGTTTCAAGTGTTTGTAAATGTGTTTCAAGTGTTTGTAAATGTGTTTCAAGAATTTGTAAATGTGTTTCAAGAGTTTGTAAATCTGTTTCATGAGTTTGTAAATGTGTTTCAAGTGTTTGTGACTCTGTTTCAAGAGTTTGTAAATGTGTTTCAAGAATTTGTAAATGTGTTTCAAGAGTTTGTAAATGTGTTTCAAGAGTTTGTAAATGAGTTTCATGAGTTTGTAAATGTGTTTCAAGAGTTTGTTAATGTGTTCCATGAGTTTGTAAATGTGTTTCAAGCATTTGTAAATGTGTTTCAAGAGTTTGTAAATCTGTTTCATGAGTTTGTAAATGTGTTTCAAGTGTTTGTGAATGTGTTACAAGAATTTGTAAATGTGTTTCAAGAGTTTGTAAATCTGTTTCAAGAGTTTGTAAATGTGTTACAAGAATTTGTAAATGTGTTTCAAGAGTTTGTAAATGTGTTTCAAGAGTTTGTAAATGTGTTTCAAGCATTTGTAAATGTGTTTCAAGAGTTTGTAAATGTGTTACAAGAATTTGTAAATGTGTTTCAAGAGTTTGTAAATGTGTTTCAAGAGTTTGTAAATGTGTTTCAAGCATTTGTAAATGTGTTTCAAGAGTTTGTAAATGTGTTTCATGAGTTTGTAAATGTGTTTCAAGTGTTTGTGACTCTGTTTCAAGAGTTTGTAAATGTGTTTCAAGAGTTTGTAAATGTGTTTCAAGAGTTTGTAAATGTGTTTCAAGAGTTTGTAAATGAGTTTCATGAGTTTGTAAATGTGTTTCAAGAGTTTATAAATCTGCTTCAAGAGTTTGTAAATCTGTTTCATGAGTTTGTAAATGTGTTTCAAGAATTTGTATATGTGTTTCAAGAGTTGGTAAATCTGTTTCTTGAGTTTGTAAATGTATTTCAATAGTCTGTGAATCTTTTAATTGGTTTGCAAATGTGTTTCATGTGTTTATAATTAGTTTTCTTATTATTAATGGGTTGTGTCACGATTTCTTAAATTTGTTTCAACAGTTTAGATGTAAATCAGAAATTCCAATATTGAATACCCTTCTCTCCGTCTCACCTGTGCCTCCATATTTGTCTGCCATGTTGATGTCGATGTTTGGTGTGAGCGACAGCATGGTCCTGATGACATCATCACTGCCTTTCCCAGCAGCCCACATGAAGGCCGTCCTGCCTTCGAGATCGGGTTCGTCTTTTACCGACGGATGTGACAAGAACACACCCACAGTCTCCTACACACACAGTGGGGGTCTTAGTAAGTAGTAAGTAAGTAATATTTATTTATATAGCGCTTTTCCAGACCAGGGTCACAAAGCGCTTAAACAAACAAAACAATACTCAAAAAAGTATATACTTTAAAGATCAAGATAGACGTCATTTTCATTTAAATTCAATATTCATTTCTTAAACAAGTGGACATGTAAGTGAAGTTTTATCAGTAAAGTAAATAGAAAGGCTTGTATAATGTTCCTTAATTTTGTAAAGCTGTTTCAAATCTCTTTAAAGAGATTGTCAAAGTGTTTGTGAGTGTATACATTCATTTGTGAATTTGTAAATGAGTTTAAAGAGTTTGTCGTTCTGTTTTGTGAGTCTTTACATTAGTTTAATAAGCTTTTAAATGTGTTTCAAGAGTTTGTTCATTTGTTTTAATATTCTTTACATACGATTCATGAGTTTGAATATTAATTCTTGAATTTGTAAATAATTTGAAGCGGTCTTAAATCTGTTTCATCAGTTTGTAAATGTGTTTCATCAGTTTGTAAATGTGCTTCAAGAGTGTGTAAATACGTTTCAAGAGTTTGTAAATCTGTTTCAAGAGTTTGTTAATGTGTTTCAAGTGTGTAAATCTGTTTCTTGAGTTTGTACATGAGTTTCTTCAGTTTGAAAATCCGTTTCAAGAGTTTGCAAATGTGTTTCAAATGTGTAAATCTGTTTCTTCAGTTTTACATGTGTTTCTTGAGTTTGTAAATCTGTTTCAAGAATTTTTAAATCTGTTTCAAGTGTTTGTGAATCTGTTTCAAGTGTTTGTAAATCAGTTTGTAAATGTGCTTCGAGAGTTTGTCAATGTTTCTTGAGTTTGTAAATGTGTTTCATGAGTTTGTAAATGTGTTTCAAGTCTTTGTAAATCTGTTTCAAGTGTTTCTAAATCTGTTTCAAGAGTTTGTAAATATGTTTCATGAGTTTGCAAATGTATTTAAAGTCTTTGTAAATCTGTTTCAAGTGTTTCTAAATCTGTTTCAAGAGTTTGTAAATATGTTTCATGAGTTTGTAAATGTATTTAAAGTCTTTGTAAATCTTCTTCAAGGGTTTGTAAATGTGTTTCATGAGTTTGTAAATGTATTTAAAGTCTTTGTAAATCTGTTTCAAGGGTTTGTAAATGTGTTTCATGAGTTTCTAAATGTATTTAAAGTCTTTGTAAATCTGTTTCAAGGGTTTGTAAATGTGTTTCATGAGTTTGTAAATCTGTTTCCAGAGTTTGTAAATGTGTTTCAAGTGTGTTCACATTTCCTATATAAGTTTAATTACAGAATGAGTTTGTAAATGTGTTCACATTTAGTTTCCAGAGTTTGTAAACTAATTTCTTAATTTGTAAGTTTCAATTAGTTTGTGGTCTGTTTCAGGATTTTGTAAATAATTTTGAAGAGTTTTCATATTTGAGTTTCCAAATGAGTTTTCTGGAGTTGAATTCATGTGTTTGGAGACAAAAGTACTGATACAACAAATGTGTCATGGGATCATCTTGGAGTCGACAGTTCTCTGACTCACTGCATTGTTGCTCTGAGCTCCGTAGTGCAGCGGCGTCGCTCCCTGACTGTCCGAGGGAATCGTTCCCGACGTGTTCCTCTCCAGGAGTAGGTGGACGATCTTGGCGTGACCTGAACCACAGGAAGAACGATTTCATTTTCTGATCCCTCCGAAGATGAATCACCGAAACTCGTTTCCTCTCACCCAGCAGAGCGGCCCAATGCAGCGGCGTCCTGAACAGGTTATCGTAGGCGGTGACGTTACAGCCCTCGTACGACGTCAACACCTCCACCACGGCCTCGTTGCCGTCGGCGACGGCGAAGTGCAGAGGCGTCCGACCCTCGTAGTCCTGCCAGTTCAGAAGCGACTCGGTGGGAGCTGCTTCCTGGATGAACACGTGCACAGGTGAGGTGGTGCGGCAGGTGGACGGGTGACGGGCGACGCAGGCGTACCAGGATGCAGCGGACGGTCTGGGTGGCGCTGGGCTCCTGGCTGTGGGCGGCCCAGTGAAGCGGGATCTTCCCCTCGCTGTCGGGGATACCGATGTTGGAATCGTGCTTGATCAGAAGACGAACGTGCTCCGGTCGGTTGTAGAAGGCCGACCAGTGGAGGGCGGTTTGCTGGCGTCGGAAAAGAGAAAGCGAAAAAAACGGAGGTGAAGACAGAGCGAGCGTTGTTTGGTGCCGGGAGTCCATCGAGGGCTACGCCACAGAGTCCAGGATCTACGAGGCGTAATCGCCGCACAAAGCTCATATTGAGGATCTCGCCGAGGACTGCGATTGTAACCTAGATACGGCCTTGTCGACAGCGAACAGGCTATTCTGAGCTCGCAAAAATCCACCGTCATCTGACATGATGATGCGTATTGGATCATTACAAAACCAAATAATCATGTCGGATCCATATTAAACTGGGCCGACGAATCTAAGTCTCTCTCTGCAAGTAAATAGACCATCAAGTCTGCTGTATTATAAAAGGGTCTACCTTGTTTTTGTCCTGAGTGTCCACCTCTCCAGGTCCGATGTGTTTGAGGAGCAGGGCGAGGGCTTTCGGGGACGGGTGGCGCGTGGCTAGGTGGAGCGGGGTCATCTCCTCCAGGTCCTTCTGGAGCCAGTTGGCACCTCTGGAGAGCAGCAGCTTCAAGAAACGTACATTTCCCTGCATCAGACACAACAACAACAACAACGTACACAGTATTACAAAGTGAAGCTTTTCATGAAGCTTCTTCAGAGACATTTTCACTTTACAACCTTTTTCCAAACTTGAAATGAGGACTTTTTTCATGAGTAAAGGCCAGTTTAAAGCGGCGCCGAGGGACCCATTGTGGCCCCTTGGATACATTTGATACGGACCTTTAATTGTGGGTCTGCAAGTTAGTCAAATGTCTTCAATTGAGACAGTTAATTAAAAAATAAAGCTAACATTAGCTTTAGGTTAGGTAGAACTTTATTGATCTATTTACTTACTTACTCACTCACTCACTCACTCACTCACTCACTCACTCACTCACTCACTCACTCACTCACTCACTCACTCACTCACTCACTCACTCACTCACTCACTCACTCACTCACACACTAACTCACTCACACACACACACACACACACACACACACACACACTCACTCACTCACTCACTCACTCACTCACTCACTCACAGTTATAGAGATCAAGACTGGAGGAACTTTATAAAAAACATGCTACAATGATGAAACATTATTGAGACTAAAAGCTGCTGTGAAGTCGATCTGCTCTTCACGAGTCACAAGAAAAAGCCACAAAAAACTAGCGATGCTAATTGCTAAATACTGCAACAAATCTGGGATTGACTGATTTCAAGTTCTGAATGAAAAATAAAGTAGAGTTTTATGTCTCTGTTCATTTGTTTAACACTGATTCGGAGAAGTTTACCTTCAATAAAGGCTTTTATTCTCATGCTTATTGTTACAGTTGAAATACTATGTTGGCATTTATTGTTGAAGTCCACTTGATCTCACAGAGAACATTTGGTTCCGCCATATTTGGATACGATCATCTTTGACAGAAATGTTTTGAGAAGGATTCCCTGCAGACATGTTTGACAGTTTGACGTCATAAATGATAAATACTGTTCAAGCATCACCAATTTTTCCAAGAAAATATAACAATAATGAGAATTATAAAAGTATTTTAAGCAAGGTGCAAGAAGGATGAGGATTGACATTCAGAGATGAAGAAAATATGAAGAGGAAGGATGATTCAAATAGCTGTGAATTCTTGTTACTGGAGGACCAGGAGTCCAAAATGATTTCTTTGAACAGGTGTTACGTGAGCATTTTGTCAAACACACTGTGTTCCTTACGTTTTTAAATCTGTTTCTTGAGTTTGTAAATGTTTTTCAGAAGTTTGTAAATCTGTTTTGTGTGTTTATAAATGTGTGTCAAGGAGTTTGTAACATTGTTTCAAGAGTTTATAAATCTGCTACTTGAGTTTGTAAATTTGTTTCAAGTGTTTGTAAAAATGTTTCAGGAGTTTGTAAGTGTGTTTTTTTGATGTTGTAATATTGTTTCAAGATTAGGTAAATCTGTTTTTCTTGAGTCTGTAGATGTGTATTCAGGACTTTGTAATATCGTTTCAAGAGTATGTAAATCTGTTACTTGAATTTGTAAATTGGTTTCAAGTGTGTGTAATTGTTTTTTCGGGAGTTTGTAAATCTGTTTTGTGAGTTTTTAATTGTGTTTTCAGAAGTTTGTAAATCTGTTTTGTGAGTTTTGAATTGTGTTTTCAGGAGTTTGTAAATCTGTTTTGTGAGATTGTAAATTAGTTTCTTGAGTTTGTAAATCTGTTTTGTGAGTTTTGAATTGTGTTTTCAGGAGTTTGTAAATCAGTTTTGTGAGATTGTAGATGTGCTTCTTGAGTTTGTAAATCAGTTTTGTGAGATTGTAGATGTGCTTCTTGAGTTTGTAAATCTGTTTTGTGAGATTGTAGATGTGCTTCTTGAGTTTGTAAATCAGTTTTTTGAGTTTGTAAATCTGTTTTGTGAGTTTGTAAACCAGTTTCTTGAGTTTGTAAATGTGTTTTTTGAATTTGTAATTCTGTTTTGTGAGTTTGTAAATTAGTTTCTTGAGTTTATAAGTTTGTAGATGTGCTTCTTGAGTTTGTAAATCAGTTTCTTGAGTTTGTAGATGTGCTTCTTGAGTTTGTAAATCATTTTCTTGAGTTTGTAAATGTGTTTTGTGAGTTTGTAGATGTGCTTCTTGAGTTTGTAAATCATTTTCTTGAGTTTGTAAATGTGTTTTGTGAGTTTGTAGATGTGCTGCTTGAGTTTGTAAATCAGTTTCTTGAGTTTGTAAATCTGTTTTCAGGACTTTGTAATATTGTTTGAAATCAGTTTCTTGAGTTTGTACATTTGTTATCAGATTTTCTCCTAAAGTGTTTCAAGAGTTTGTAAATATGTTTAACAGGTATGTAAATATGTATCTTTTAAACCAGAACGAGGGGCTCCTTTCTGTGTTTTTTTTTAAACAACGGACTCGTGTAAAGTTGGCATTTTGTCGAACTAACCAGCTCTATCTGAGGCTCTTCTGGCTCCTTGATTAATCTTTCCACTTCACAAAGAAATCCTCTAAAAATGCAAGTTTGTTATTTATTCTGTTTGTACTTTGGGAAACATATCATCTGACCACGACACAAGTAAACATAAATTATCAAAATTATTTATTTCTGATACCAAACCTGGACAGCAACAACAAAACGTAACCAGGCCACAAATTATACAGACCTCGGAAAAAGGCTAAGTTTTATTTAATTGAATTGTATTTATCTATTCTACGTTTCTAATATTATTTATTTTGACAATATTTCTAGGACTGTATGGACCAGACATGGACTTATGGTTCTTTCTTTTCTTTTTTTCTTTCTTTCATAGACACGGCTGCAGGTGTGTTTTGTATATTTACCATTCTTGGAGCGCGGAGCCGCAGCCTGACGGATCTATCCGGCGTGTGAGCATGCATCTCGACAGCGAGAGGGAGTGTGTGTTCTCGTCTCTACGAATCTCAGTCCAATTAGATCAGTAATCCCTGGCCTCTCTCCCTGTCTCGGCCAATTATTGATCAGGTGTCAAAGAGACAGGGCATCCCATCACCGGCAACCCCAACACACACAGATCCATTTCTGCAAAGATCCTGGCCGCGCTCGCTCCACATCCCCCCCACTTCTTTTAATGATATGATGATCCTGCATCAGGATCGTGGAACAACTTGACTACGAGAGTAGAGACGTATCAGCACGAGATCACGTTGTTATCGAAGAGTCTTTTTTCACCCGTTGGGTTTAGCCTGGAGTGACAAAAACATCCGGAATTTTCCAACCCCTTGCGTTTTAAATCAGTTTAGCATAGAAGGAATTTTAGATTTATGGAAACAAATTCTAACACCAAACATGTAAGTGTAGTCTGATTCTCACTCGCCACTAGGGGGCACCAGCTTCTCACCTGAATTTTTACACGGATCTCTCCTCCTTATTTATGTATTATTAAGGATAATCTGCAGAAACTTCACTCGATACAAACCTCTTTGTGTGTGTGTGTGTAGGGTGTGTGTGTGTGTGTGTGTGAGTGTGTGTGTGTGTGTGTGTGTGAGCGTGCCTTCTGCGCAGCGAGGTGAAGGGCCGTGCGATGGCTGTGGTCCGTCTTGTTGACGGACGCTCCGGCCTTCAAGAGAATATCTGCGCAGTCCAGGCGGTCGGCCAGCACGCAGTACATCAGGGGGGTCCGGCCGAACTGGTCCTCGCGGTCCCGCAGCGTAGGCCCCGCTGTCGACGCAAAACACACCAATAAATACATGTATTACTATTTTAAATAAAGATAAATTGAGCTTTCCTTACACCTCATTTTCAATTAAATTAAATTAAATTGTATTTAAAGTGTGTTATCATAACTAAGTTATCTCAAGACACTTTACAGTTGAAGTGAGACTATAGTTGATTAAGGATCCCAGCAATTACATTTAATAATAATAAGTGGCTTCATTTAATGGTGACTAAAAACTGCACGTGTGGTTGTTGTTGCAACAAAAATTTTCTTCATGAATCAATGAAAACATTTGAGTTTTTCCATATTTTCACATCCTCATGTCGTCTTAGTGAGGAACTTCTAAAAGAACACTGCCCTTGGCGAGATCTTCCCGTTCACACTGGTAGCCACATATTTAAGAAGTTTATATATAAAATCAATTAAATCATAGAGATTTTTATTGTTATTCCATTTTTTTTTCATCTGATCATGTTTGTGCAAGAACTTTCTCAATGAGCTATTCATGTTACAAAACAATCCCTGACTGGTTCATCTGGCTCAAAACAATAACAAAACCGAAACAATAATAACGTGCTTATAAATCAAGTGAAACTGGCTGTTCAGGCCACAGGCTGCAGAATGAAGACTTGTCCAAAAATAAAAGGTTTAATGAGTAATGAAGGTCTTTTTAAAAGTGCACAACTAGAGGATGAGCTTCAGGTAGCAGCAGTATAGAGACAAATCTTTCTTATATTCATCATCACTGTCAGTTGAAGCTGTTTAACTTCAGCCTGTGTGTATTAAAAGTCACATTATCCATCTATTTAGACCAGGGATTTGCAATTACATCTCTCAAGGGGGCCACGATATATATTGTTGTGATGGGCCGACAAGACAGAAGAAAGAATTGAAGAAGAAAAAGGGGAAAACAGGTTACAAAAAATCCAATGTTGTTAGGATATAATATAATATTAATAATACATATGGAAAATATATATATATAATATATATAATATTATGTTGATATTCTGTTTATTAGTTAATTATTTCCATATTGTTGATTATTTATTTAATTTAGTTGATTATTTGTATATTTGACAAATAAAAGAACTTGAACTTGAACAACGGTTGTGTAATTATGCCATGAAATTATACATGTGAAAACTGTAAATGTAAATGAAAAATATTATATCAAATAACTTTTTTTCTTATAGATATTTGACCTTTTAACATAGATTATAAAGTATTTTAACATAATAACATCATCATAAACTATTGTTAAAATCATCTAGAAACCCTAATACACGTATAATTATGTCTTGAAAAGGGGAATGGATTCATTTAAAGTGACAATTCTACCGAAAAGACGAAATTCAAAATAATATATAAAAAATGTATTCAAGTGTTATTTTAGTTGAATGAGTAATGAATGAATTAAAATTGACAAAACAAGTTTGTAGTTTCTACCATATCTTTTTTTGAACAGTAAAACCTCTTAAAGTCCATATATATAAACTCTAAGGGCCGTGTGTGGGCCCCGAACCACACTTTACCTGTTTCTAATTTAGACAAAAGTGGAATAATTTAGGGTTCAACGACCACAGGAGGAAAAGTTTACACTTAAAATCTAGATGACATTAAAAAAATTGAATAAAAAGTCATTCATTGTCTTGTCTGTCAAAAATAAAGAAGAAGAAAACGATACAGAATGGATTAATACGCAAAATCTTGATCTTTATGAAACGATACTCAGTGATATTTTGACGTAGTTTTCTACCTGTGATGAGTTTCTGCAGGGCGCTTCTATCTCCGTTGACCGCCGCCGCGTGGACCTGGGAGCCGAGCGGGGCCGGACTCGGGGCGCCGGTAACCGAGGCCTGCACGGAAAGACGACGACAGATCAAAAACCCCCCTAAAGTGCATCCATCTGAACCAACTTCCATCCACAGACGTTTTCCCTCATTAAGCTGAAAAACAAACCTCATTTACAATAATGGTGTGAAGTATTTGCTGCAAATTACCGCGTTAACTGCCACAATCAGTGTCGTTTAAATTGCTACTGAGAATCCTTAAATCATTCCCAGTCGGCACCGGAAAAAGACGCCGAAATTAAAATCAGATGTTCGCTTTTTTTTTTTTCCGTACATCTCTTATCCTGGAAGCAGTTAAGTTGAAAAGTAAGCGGCTAAACACAAGAAAGAAACGTGTGACAACAGGATAAGATGGACAAGGATAATGTTGATACGTGTGTTTCTGCCCCTGCTGGGGTGAGGGGTGTGGGGGGGTTTAAATCTCTTCCTGGTCCCACTTAACCAAAGCTGAGGGAAAGCTGGGTAATCTGCAGACAGGAAGCAGCTGGGGAGGGGGGGAGACCTTGTGTGAGCGTGTAAGAGGGGGGTCTCTCTTCATGTCTTATTCATGTTTCATTAATACTGCAATATGCTTGGCGGTGTGTGTGTGTGTGTGTGTGTGTCGGTGTGTGTGTGGAGATGTGGGACAAGACCTGCGGGGCACAACACAGAAATCAATTATTGCCCCTAAACACATAAACGCCAGAGGCGGAATCCCACAATCAGATATTTCTCGGAGACGTTTTCATTAACCGTCACATGAATGGATGATTTATTTTTTTTACGACTCATGAAGGCGGTGATGGACAAACAAACTTCTGTCTTCTGGATATGAGTTTATGTGATGCTTGGAGAAGTTTCAGAGGACGAGGGAACTCCAGCGTCCACGATCGCTCCTGTAGACGCGTCGTGAAGCTCGCTAATTACCCATCATGCATCCTACCTTCTCATGCTCGGCCAAGAACATATTTTTAAAAGAGATAGGAGGAAATAAAAAATAAAATTTTTCCACGATACCATTAACAACAGCAGCGCTTTCTTTTCTCTCTTCCAATTAAAAACAAGTTTTTCTATTCATTTGTTCATTTTTGTGTCGCAATTAAACCTACCGGCCACTAGATGGCAGCAGTCGTTACGTCCTCCGCCGCTAAAGAGACAATGAAATCCCTAGGTACTCGGAGATGACTGAGGACGAGCGGATACAGTTGACTCCATCAGTTTTTGAAGCTGATGTTTGGACATGTTTTGGTTTTATAAACTAGTGAAAACAGTTACGACTTTTTTTGACAGGACACAACTGTAGCTCGCAAGTTACGTTATAATTAAACGAGCTAACTAGCGTGAAATGCTGGTGTGACCTTGTTTTGTCTCAGGCTAAACTATCTATCATGACCAGAGGTGCCAACAATTTAGTCGAACCCAAAAGGCCAAAAGAATAAACTGTAAATTTAATTGAAAAATGTCCGTTAACAGGTAGAGTCTCCACTTCAAAGCTCAAAATTAAAGTCGACGACTGTTTGTGTCAGTGGTTAGGAGAAGAAAAGGAGAAGAAATTATTAACGATAAAACTCATTCAGAGATTTCCAATAAGAATAAAACTGATTCAAAAAGGAAAGGAATACGATGGGAATGTTCTATCTTCCCAAAGTAAAATACATATTTACACCAGACTCCTTATAAGGAGAGTTTGGTAAAGAAACTATTGTTCGGCATCTGAAGTGAATTTCCAAATACATTTATTGATAAACTTTATCCATCTGAATCGTTTTTTCTCAATGTTTCCATATGAATGGCCAATATTCATAACGTTACTGACATAAATAGGAAGGATCTGTTCATCTTTTAGTCCACATTAGATTACTTGACCTTGATATTAAACTTGATGCGCCTAATGTGTTTGAAGGACTTATGAGAAGGACCCTCGAACAGTCTTATTTCTTTAAACAACATTTTGTTTTTTTGGTTATTAAAAGAAAAAATCATTTATTTTAGGGGGTAACCATTTTTTAATTTAATTACATTTTTTATTTATTTTATTATTAACTTACACATTTGATTATTATGATTTTTATATAATATAAAATGTATTTCAAGCAAACATGTGGACAAATTAATGAATGAAATCCCCAATTCTTAACTGAACTTAAAATAGATACAACTTTATTGATCCCTCTGGAGGTCTCCTTCGGGAAAAAGATTTTTCCAAATAAGCACAAAGCAACATAGGCGATAGATTCATGAAAATAAAAATAAGAACCAGAACAGAGTTTCTATAAAAAGAAAGTGCAAGAGTGATACAAAAGGGATCATTATCATTTTTAAACGATAATTTGATGACACTTTAAGCGCACGTAACCAAAATGCTGAATGGTTACTTGAAAATTAAAGTAGATAAATGTATGAAGATGCTAGTTTTCATGGTAAATTAAAAAATAATATTTAAGTCAGAGAATTCAAATAAGACAAAAACTGGCATCGGATGAGAGGATTTGATTGGAGAAACTTTTCTGATAGTTTTGCAAATATAACATTTGCTCAACCTGTGACCCCGAGTGCTTAAAAAAGTTTTGTGTGATTGAGTTTGACACCCCTGCTTTAAGGTGTGTCGTAGCGTGTGTGTGTGTATGTGTGTGTGTGTGTGTGTTATGCACATGTGCCACGTCATGGGAAGTGATTTTCCGTGAGAGAGAGTTTTTACAGGGGCTTTACCCGAATCGACCGCAAGCATCTCTAAACATCTCTCATTTAAAGCGATTACACAAACACACAGTCTACGCGACTAATATCTTACACATGCACAAATATCTCCATCAAGGTTTAAAAAAACTTTTTTTTCCAACTTATTTTTTGATCTTTTCCTGCATCTCTGCGATCAATGCGATCGTCCCCAGCTGCTGCGATATTAAAAAAAACAAGCATTGATTTGGGAATAATCTCAGATGCAGAAAGAAAAAAAAACATCATATTTCCTGCAAACACTGACATGAGGGACTCGCGTCAATATGAGAATTGATGACAGTCGGATCATTGAGAGGCAATTAAGTTTCATGAGGGCCTCGGTGTTTTGGAAACACCTACGGTGCCGTCCCCGGATTTGGCCCAAAAAAAAAAAAAAAAAGCCTTTTGAGATGCCGTGTCTGAGGCGTAACAAAGGAGGGGTTAAAAACAACACCAGGTCCCGTAGAGAGGCTTCGAGTGGACTCATTTAGCCATTCATACGTGTTCCTCGGGGAGCACTCCGCTTGTTAATATGAGGACAATAACTCAGAGTCGACTATTGATCACGGGCCGAGCCGATTGTTTATCTGCACAAGCATCGATTCTCGCTGATGTCGACGTTATTTACTCTTTATTCATATTCCTTCACGTATAAATAGCCCAAATTGTCCGAAAAAGAATCTACAGAGAACCTTTTAGCGTCGCTACGGGAGATGGATTCTGACCACAATGCTTTTTTTTTTTTTTTCGTCTTTAGTCTAGTTTCTCGATTATTTGTTCGCCTTTTATACTTTTTAACTTTAAAACTAATCAACAGGTTGACTTAACTCGAGCATCAAAGCCTTCTTAATGCCATGACCATATCTTAAAAGTACATAAAGTCCCACATAGCATAACATATTCTTTGAAAAAATGTCAATAAAGTTTTGCCCTAGAGCAGGGGTGGGAAATTCAATTTCCTCAGGGGTCACGTTATATCTGACTGTTGTAAAAAGGAGGAACAAAGTTAGGAAATCAACATTTAACCTAAATATAGCAATAAAATACTAATAAATCTTTTGTAAAATATAAACGTAATTTATCAATATGATCTTAATATTGAATCTAATTATTTTAGGGACAATAACTAGTCACAAAAGGCCAAATAAAAGAAAATAAAAAAAATGTAAAAACCTAAACAAATCCCTTTAAAAAAGTTGGTTTTAGAGTTAATTAAATAATAAATATAACATTGAATTGTAAGTAGTCAGAAATATGTCCAACATGGGCCAAATAATTAGAGTCAAATGGTCTCATGTGGCCCGCCAGCCACATTTCTTTTTTTGATTCCAGGGGTGTTGAACTCAAACATTGAATGGGCCAAAATATTTTCACTTACTAGTTCAGAACAAAATGTATAAATTACCAAACTGTCTCTAAAAGATGATGCCATATATTTGCCTCTTTATAGATCATTAGCGTGAATCTTCTTTTTATAAACTTGGATTTGATTTTTTTTTTGGCCACAAAAACTCAAGCTCGCTCCAGATAGGCACTGAAACTACTTATTTCTTAACATTTTGATTCATGTCAAGTTATAGATGAATGCTCTTAATACTTACTTGTGCAATTACAAACACACTGTTTCTTTTGACAGAAAGCTAATTATATTACTCCAACCCTTGCAGGAGCCAAGGTCTCAAGCGAGGCAATTTCCCAAACAATATGATTTATTGACTCTTTTCTGTAGTTTAGAGTCTGTTCAGCTCAACCTTACCCTAGCAAATATGTGTAAAAATCGAGGACTGGGGGCCAAATTTATGAACAGAAGTTTTCTTATACTTAAGTATGTTTGTGCAAACAGACACTTAATAGTGAGTGCAATAGAGACACTTTAATCAACTTTTTTAACATATTTCTTTAGTTTTTACCTTCTCAGTGATTGAGTGTGATACTTAGAACCACCTCTAAGAGTGCAAGTGTGTGAACGTGTGTGTGTGTGTGTGTGTGTGTGTGTGTGTGTGTGTGTGTGTGTGTGTGTGTGAGGAGATAGAGACAGCACTGCTCATTCCGTGCATTATGACTGACAGGTACAGGAGTGGGCGAAAGGGATAATACCAACCCACAGGGATGGACCCGATCCGTAAAGACCCCATTTCTGGGGAACCTACTGGATCCCCAAGGACCAATGAGCACGGCTCCCTCGGCTGGAGGCCGAGCCCCGGAGCACGGCGAGGGCCAATCGGCAGGGGTGGCGGCGCCTGAGTGACATATACATCTGCTAATTTACATCGTTACCTCAATGCATCCTGACAAATGAGCCCCCAGGGTGGGAGCCAATCACCGGGGAAAGTAATGCAATTAGGAGGGACCACAGCTGTCACTCAAACAGCCACGGGGGTCAAGTATGGAGGGGCCCGTGGCTGAAACACCCCTGTCGTTCACACCCACTGATGCAGAGACGGAGCTCACTTTAGAAGGAAGAAACAGTGAGATGCTCATTCACTCTGTATTTCCCAAGAGTGTGTGTGTGTGTGTGTGTGTGTGTGTGGGTGTGTGTGTGTGTGTGTGTGTGTGTGTGTGTGTGTGTGTGTGTGTGTGTGTGTGTGTGTGTGTGTGTGTGTGTGTGTGTGTGTGTGCTCGAGGGGCACAGAGATTAACCGGTGACCCCAGAGGACTCAAAAAACCCAGGCTAAAGTGTGTTCATATTACCTACATCTGGGAGTGTGTTTGTGTATTTACACTGGTGCGTATGTTTGCATCTACTGGGACACTTGTTTTTTTAACACTGTGGTTTCTCGAGCAACAAGCGTACGATCACATCTTGACGATGTGCGACAAATGTCAACCATTCGCATATTGATACTTGAATATTGTCTGAATTCATTTATTGAAGTCAAGAAATAATGTGAGGGATTAAGTGTCATATTCAAATATTACGGGCTTTATTTATTTATTGCACATCAGGGGTCTCAACCCACTTGCCGGGGGTCAATTCTTGTGCGGTGGGAGTCGATTTAAAGTTTTTTTTTATGAATGTCCTCAAATAATAAAAAGAAAGGTAATATGTTTTACAGATGTTTGTGTTTCACTGTTAATATGGTCATATTTTTTAAATCGTACGTGTGTTTTAATTTGATAGATCTGTTCCGTCTTAACTATATAATAATAAAGCTTTATAAATGATAACATTTGACTCCACCTGCAATCTTAAAAACTGAGATAATAAACGATAGATAATAAATGGAGCTGTGTTGAATATAATTCTGTTTATAATTTGTTTCTTGTACCATTATCAATATTTTGTGAAAATATGATTATTTTCCGTTTTTTATTTATTTTGCTAACATGCATAAGGAATACAGAGGATCACATGACCTGATTGAGGTCAAAATCTAGTAAGAAAATCTTGTACAAATGTATTGCTAATAGCTTTTCAAAATATATTTCGAGACAATTCATTATTACATATATATATATATATATATATATGTATATATATATATATATTTTGTTGTTTTATTTTATTTTATTAAGACATTAATAATATGTTAACATGTAAGTAAGTAAGTAAGTCATTTTTATTTATATAGCGCTTTTCCAGACCAGGTTCACAAAGCGCTTAAACAATCAAAACAATACTCACTAAAATATATACTTTAAAGGTCAAGATAACACTGAGAACAACACAGGAGTTCCTGCTGGAAAAGCCTGCACAAATAAATAATTTATATATTTGTTATATGTATTCAATTTTTGTATTTTATTTACTTATTTATGATTTACTTTATTTATAATATCTGATTTGAGAGGGACCGATAATGTCTAGAAGTTTTGAAACAAGTGGATTGTTTGAACACGTAGAGAGGAAAGATATTGATCAACAAAAAATGGAGATGAAGATAACAGAAGAATAAAAAGACTGTTTGTCTCTTGCTTAACACGAGGCTAATGTGTGTTATTTTAGCAAAAGCTTCGACACGACTGAAGGGAATCAAACCGTCTCTCGCTTGACAGAACATGAGATAAAACCAAAGTAACCTGTTCCATCAGTGAGTGGGTGCAATATCACTTCCTGACACGCTCTAAAGTGGGGGCGCTGTTCGCTTTGTGTCCTCCCATTATGTCACTAATGAGCAGCCCTCGGGAGAGAATGCACAGAGACAGCATGGCAGACAGAAAGAAAAAAAAAGGCAGATGAAGAAAAAGAGTGAGGCGAGGGAGAGGAAATAGACACAGACCAGCTTGGGGACTTTTTCCTCCTCTTCTCTCCATCCCCTCGCCTCACACCTCTGAGTCTAATTGGACTAAAACTGTGATCTAATTAAATGTCCAATTAAAGTGCAGAGAGCAACGTGCCCACCGGCGAATCAGAGTACAGGGACGTAATCAGTAGGAAAAAACAAACAAAAAATCAATGGAAGCAATGGCTAGTTTGGAGCAACAGTTGAGGGCAGAATCTACTGACATCAGATTGGAAGTTGCTTTTTTATTTTTTTATTTATTATTTGCTTTCGCGAGTCAGAAAACATATTAAAAGTTGGTCAGAAATGTGTTTTTGCAAAGCCTTGAAGTACAAGGAAATAAACTTTAAATCTCTCTGTGGTATCAGAGTTTATTCCTGATTAGTTATGAGTACAAACTTGGCCAAATGTGAAGTGCCAAAACACTTTAAGTGGGCCACAGGAGCATAAAATTTAATTTAGAATTTAATTTAATACTAATATAAAGTGCCAAATAACCAATTTAATTTTCAATTTTTTTTAAAGTTTTGCTCTTCATCTGTAGAGATTGTAATTTTGATTAATCAGAACTTAAATAATTAACCTTTAATTACCAGTAGGGAGACAAAGGGGCCACAGTGGGAAAAACATTTATATTCTAACTCATATAATAGCCCTTTATTAATACTTTATTTCTATATATAGCACTTACAGTGAAGAGTTTTCCAGTTGTAGAAATACGTTTTTTCAGTGTTCTGCAATATTGCAGAAAGTCAACAATGTCTTCTGCAAATACACAAACCTGTATACTACAAGCTTTTTAACCTAATTATGCTTACCTTTACATTATATATAGCTTTGAAAACCACAACATAACTGTACGTTTTTATTATCTCACTCTACTTTCAATTTCAGTTCACAGATCCTCCTCAACTAGAAGTTTATCAACCAATTTATAAATGTACTAGTCATCAAACCCACACATCCTTTCACACAACAACCTAATAAAGGTATCACCAGAATAAAATAAAACACAACTACCTCCAGCTCTTGTTACTTTAAATCTTTAAATTAATCTACTGAGATACAAAATAATAGATTGTTTGGATTGTGTGATTGTACAAGGTAATAAACTTTGGAGTGCAAACACACAAAGAGAGAGAGATACACACACAGACACACACACACACACACACACACACACACGCCTGCAGCGCTCGTCTCAATTCATATTTACGAACTGATGTCAGGATGTGAACGTGTTGAAAACACTTTGGTTCTTTCATTCATCTGAGCTGCCATCATCGTATCAGTTGTTCCATGTGCTATCAAATCACTATTCTGTGTGTCGTTCAAAGCTGCCGTCATACGGAGGTATTTCGACCGCTGATTTTCTATCGACATCATATTTTTACGCTGAGCTTTAACAGCCTGAGGAAGACGGGGAACTCTTCCTCCTCCATCTGAGACCTGCTCACACACACTGTGAACCCCCTATGGACAGATTGAGCCCATAAAATATTAATGCTTGGATTCAATTCAACACCTTAATCTCCTCAACAATTAGCTTCACAAATAGATTTGTTTTCAATTATTCTCTATTGACAAATGACGCATGAGGACCAAAACAAAAAAAAGACATTCGGTTTTTAAGGTGTGGACACGTGTTGTTACCATGGTCTCAAGGAAGGGCAGATGTTTTCCTGGATCAGATCATCTTTGGTAGGTGAAGGATTCCCGCTAGGGTCTCCTACCTTCGCTGGCTCTTCCTGGATCCTGGATCCTGTAGTGGCAGAGAAAGAGGATCAGTCACACACTGGGATGCTGAGGTGAAACCACCTGCTCAAACGACTCACTGCCAGCAGTGATTTGTATATCAGTTCAACCACGAAACCATTCAGGAGTTCCTCACAGGTTCTTAAGATAAGAGTGCTTTTCAGGAAGAAAGAGATCGGAGTGACTAACCACAATTCCACTGACTCAACTAGTGCATCACGACTAATCTAAATATTTTTATAATAATTAGTAGGGGATTGAATAATATAATACAATAATATACAATTAAATAAAGTTTCTTTTCATAAACATATTGATATCCAACAGCACTCTATCAATTTTTTGGGGTTCTTTCATGATTAATATTTCAAAAAGGTGCATATTAAATAAAGTTATTCTTATTAAGTTAAAATTTAGATGAAAAGGAACAATGAAATTCTGCAAGATCATGGCGAAGACTGAGGACAAGGGGATACAGTCGACTCCAGCAGCTTTTAAAGCTGATGTTTGGACATCATTTGGTTTCAAAATAAAGCAGTAACGTCTATGTCAAGAGTCATGTGGTCTGTAAATTCAGTAACACAAGAGTCAAGTTCTCAGACAATACTACAAATATATCCTTGTTCCGACAGTATCACAATATATTGTATTGTTGTATCGTGATACGTATAATATCATCAGATTCTTGCCGATAAACTCCTCTAGATATTGTCATTTCAAAAATGTCACAGATTAAGAGAAAATAAAATATATTTTGAAGCACATTTTTCAAATTGTCAGGATTTAAATTCTAAAGATTATTACATAATGATTTTGGTTTTAAGACTTAATTTAATCTTTTTATGTGAAATGCACACAAGTAAACAAGTCAAAGGGTTCAAAGTCTGGCTAGAAAAGAACTGTCAAGCCACGCAAATGAAATAATCCAAACAAACAAGCAGTTTGGTTCTCGATGAGTTCGTAAGAAAGACAGGTGTCTTTATCGGTTGAAAAGCAATGATTCTATTGGGAACACACACTGCTAGAACAAAGAGAGCAATCCACATGTTTATGAGGGCACTTTAGAATGAATAGAATACGATATTCTGTGAGAAAAGGTGTTAAGTCAATCAAATACAAACTGAGGAATAGTATTTGTGGGAAAGAAAATCCAAGTTTGTAGAGAAGATCAGCCTCACCAGAGGATCATTGTTCTTTTAAGATAGTAAATAGATCAAGCATTTTAAAGTTAATAATGCCAAGAAGATGTTATGTTAGTAGTTATTAGGACTTTTGGATCTTAATTGTATTTTATGAGAACTGTTATCTATAACGAGGTCGAAAAGAAAAGCGTCTCCATCTTGGACAGAAGAGATAGATTAATAAACTGGTAACAGTGTCATTGCGTTGTGATGTAAATGTTTTATGCTTAAGGTGCACAAAAGAATGGAAATAAGTCACGTTATTGCAGCTGAGCAGCAAAATCAAAACATCCTAAACTCAAATGTATTGTAATAACACAGTAGTTCACAGTCACGTCCTTGACATTTTAACATTATTGCCGATGTTGCTGTTATAAAAGTAGAGAGAAAGTCAGAATTAAAATGTGACGCAAACGAAGAAAAAAAAACGGTAAATTATAAAACGTAATAAAAAGTTTCGCATTGATAAATGTACAAAAGATAGCACTGCTACACACCTGTTTCCGACGTTCTTTTTGTTTTTAACCTTCCTAATTGTTCTGTATTTACCGTTTTGTTTTGTTTTTTTCCGATGAAAAAGTTTTCCTCCCAGTTGTCCCGTTTAGTGACCACTGTCTGTACCCCAAATACTACAATCCCCATAATCAAGTTATAAATCGCCATTTTTGTAGTTTTCCGACATATATATTAATCAGTTTTTAACCGACTTTAGAAATACATTACCCAGAATACAACAGCGGGGGTCACACTCACTGTGGTTCGCCGTCGAGTTCCGGCTGCAGTGATCAGAGAGAGAGCGGCGTCGACACCGATCCAGACTGAGCAACCACCGCCTCCTCACAAATATACTGTACGATGAAACTGTTTGCAATATCGTCCTATTTCTACAACTGCATCGTCACAGTTATTATGCTGGTACGTCATTTTACATTTATGTTGCATCTTTCATTTAATTTACCCACCGCTAACCCATGCTAACGTTAGCTATATAATTAGCTGCTAGCTAACTGTGCTGTCAGGAGACGTGGCTTTTGATGCTCTGGGAAAGTTCTTTATTCACAAAAAATATCAAGCTACCAAACTTTTTACTTGTGTCCTTTTTTTTAAAATGTAAGTGAGTCGGATTGTGCGACAATAAACTCATTAACCTCTCATGTCAGGTTAAGCTAAAAGGTTTAAACTCTTACTTGCTAACTTAACGTTCAGAAAATACCCTTTATTTCTTAGCGACTATATGCAGATAAACTTTCACTAAATGTGGTTTATTTATTATATTAGTAAACTCAAGGCATCCAGCTAATGTTCGCACACGTATATATGTTTTCCAATTATTTAATATATCCTTCATTGATATTAAATAAAACGCATCATACATTATTCAAGTTATTTAACCTCTTTAATATAATATAACATCTTTAAAAATGAAGATTTTATTTAGTTTGTGTTTGCAATTTTTGCTCGCCGGTTGGTGCATTCCTCTGTTGTGGCTGAATCCTATTGGCTGCCGGCCCGGAAGTAGATCTGGTCTGTTTTTGACAGTCCAGGCCTGACCTAGAGGTTCCACAAAGTATAAAGCTCTTTAATGTTGTTTAAGTTAATGTTGTGAGGTCAAAAAAATAAGAACAAAGCGATGATTTATTCAAAGTTATCTCACATGGTTGAATCTGTGCAAAAACAGTGATGTTTATCTTTTATATAAAGTATATCATCAGCCATCAAATATTTCAAAGAAAACGGTGCACATTTTTAAATGTACTCATTACAAATAAAAAGGCTTCATTACAAAGGCAATTGATACAATTCATGTCACTGGGGCAGGACTGCAGTACTAACAGTGTCACACCTTCATATCCTGGAGGCGTGTAGGTTTAAGAGAGCTGCATCCTTTGTTGGGATCTTAAAAGACCGAAGATAAGAACTTAAAAGGCATTTCAAATATTCAAACTGCTAATAAAATTGTAAATGACATACGATGTAAATTGAAACACCAAAAAGATGCATACAAGAAGTTTAGTAAGGCAGAGTCCAACACCATGATTGATGATGGAGAACAGTATTATATTTTTGTTAAGAGGCGTAGTTTTTGTTTACACAATAAATATATGTTACAGCTCTCAAGGTAGAGGGAGTCTGGTAGCTTCAAGAAATGGACAATAGACTCTCTGAAAACGTTGTGTATTTATATTTATTAGCGAATCATTGTTCTGGTCAGTAAAAAGAAGACCGGTGGCGGAAATTATATACAATATACAATAATATAACAGCTTTAAATTGTTCTTTTATATTTAAAATGTGGTTGCTCTTGTTAAGGACACCAATGTCTAATAGATAAAAGGGTATTCTTTCTATTCTTTATTGATACTGAGAAAAGTTTTTTTTTTTTTTAAAGAGTGTTCACTCTGTTAAAACTTCTTCAACTCTTTGTCCACGTGTTAATGTCTTGTCATGCAGAAGTTATTTATTTTAACCTCCGTTACATTGAGATAAAAAAAAATTTGTTGGCATTTCCTTGTGTCTTATCGTACTCTACTTTACTGAATATTGTTTTGATGGTTTAAGCGCTTTGTTACCCTGGTCTAGAAAATAACTATACAAATAAAAATTACTTGCTTACTTACATGACATTGAATTAAAAAAACAACCTGATATTGATAGTCTAGCAGTGTAGTAGTTTGTTTTGTAAATACACCCAGAAATGCAACAGAATATCCTCTAAACTCAATGTCATCCTTTTCCTTCCTTCCTAAAATGTCTCCAACATTTAATATGACTCACAACGAGGCCTCTTTTCATGTGCAGGTGATGGGCCTCTCTACTCCTGGACGAGCGGAAATCACCAGTCTAGAATCAGGCAACATCGATGACATCTTAAGTAAGACAACACGTTTATTTTGAGTTCTGCTTTCACTGTTACTTTGCAAAATAAGCCAATGATGAAACCGTAAACCTTCTTTCTCCGAGCTTGAACCAGCTGGTTACAAAGTAAGAGAGTAAATAACTAGAAACAAAGATGAAGTGATAATCTTTGCTACAGCTGGACAAACCTGTATGATAGTAAGCACCTTAGCAAGCTTCATGGAAAAACTATTTTTTTTTGTTGTTTTTCTTATCAGATGTTGACAAATGTCTTTCAAAGTCAAACTTAAGTGTCATTCATGTCACTTCACATGAATCACTCCAATCACATGCATAGTGAAATGACACATTTGTAATTCTTATCAGTATTTTTAAAAGATGCCAAAATGACTAATCAAACAGGAAATTGTTTGTCAAATAACATCTACCACAGGCATCCTGATAAACTTGTTGATTAAAAAATGCTTGTCATCTTTTTCTTGCTATTGACAGATGTACTTGTGAGATAAGTCCTCCTCACATTATATAGAATTTATTTTATATAATTGTATTTTTTATGTTTGTCAGCTGGTCACCTTTTATAGTATAGTGTGAGTGACATTTGCAAATTGTTCTATTCATTTCTCGAAGAATAGTAATTTATATTATAATTCTGTTTCTATTGCAGATGATGCTGGTGTTGCACTAGTCAATTTTTATGCAGATTGGTAAGATTTCTACTTATCTTTAAGTGTTTTTAATAGTTTGAATCAAGTTAG
Organism: Callionymus lyra; assembly: GCF_982586985.1. NCBI lineage: Eukaryota > Metazoa > Chordata > Actinopteri > Syngnathiformes > Callionymidae > Callionymus > Callionymus lyra. The sequence continues at coordinate 14,826,023 of NC_141834.1, forward strand.
AGTTTTAAACAGGAAGAACAAGACGACATAAGCTGACTGACTTGTCTCTGGACTTCAGGTGTCGGTTCAGTCAGATGCTCCACCCCATCTTCGAGGAAGCATCAAACATCGTGAGAGAGGAGTTTCCCGACACTAAGCAAGTGGTGTTTGCTCGCGTCGACTGCGACCAACATTGTAAGTATCCAGTCTCTAATTAATTATTCAAATATTTACCGAAAACATACATTATTCCACACACTCCAGTTTTCATTCTATCAATTTCTAACAAAGCTATTTTTATATTGAATTATACACAATCTCCAACAGCGTCAAAACATGTTACGTTTACGTGACTGACTGTATTTAAGGTATAAAGTATTTTATACACAGCAAACGCACGTCACGACGGCCTCATTTTGCCGGAAATCTCAACATGGACATCTCAGATATACTCACAAACTGACTCACTGGTTGGTCAGTCCCAACTTTCTTAAAAAAAGAGTCTTATGAAGGAATTAAATACATCAATCCAAACGTGCGAGAATTGACTTTCCAACCAACATTTTCCTTCATGTTATCCTCAACGTTTTTACGGCGTCTTCCATGCAGGAAGTTTTTTTAAAATCATGCTTACATTAATAAATGATATTTCTCTTTAATTTTGGTTGTTTGTTGAGTTTATCTTGCATTTGATTTCAAAGGGTATTTTGAAATTATAGAAAAAGTATTAAAAAAGGAAAATGAGGAAAGAAAAGTATTAAAAATGTAACCTTAACCTAGGAAAAAAAAACTGATTAAATTTCTTTCTTGTGCCCATATTGAAGTTAATATACTTAATTTTACTATACGTTTTTTTTCCCATTATTTTTCACTCCCTAACATGACATCAAATGGAAGCGTGTTGTTGTATTTTTGTTGTAAAATAAACAAAAACTTTTAAAGGAAATAACTGAGATAGAGCAGAACATGATGGGCTGATGTCACATGGGTTGCTTGTGTGGCTGAAAACTCCACTGTTGTATTTAAAATTGGGATCAACAGAACAAACGGCTGCAAAAAAGAAAGTCATTTTAATATCAGGTCAAATGTTTAAGGTCAGCAGATCAGAAGTATGTTATCTCAGTCAAACGAGCAGCAGAGAGTGAACGTCGGTGACAATATCTTGGATTTCAGAGAGTAGATCCTAAATAATAATCATAATAATTGTTTTTTCCGTCAGTATCAGCAGCGGCACACGCGACATATATTCCATGCGCATATGTACACATAGATGGCCACAACACCAAAGCACAGGCGCAAACCTTCAGCCTTTTGAGATAAAGCAAATTAAAGGGAATTATTGATGACCTGCAAAGTGTTTGAAGACTAATGACAAAACTGCTGCTTCCTGTGAAGACTGGAGGCTTAGAGACGCCCTGCCGAGAGATTGACACCTGCCACACATACACTCGCACATTCATTCTTATAGTGTGTGCACACAGAATATTTAGTCTTGGTGGGGGGGCAGCTTTCATGTGGGAGATCAGAGCTGCGAGCCATCTGAAGGCAGTGTTTTTTTTTTCTCCCTTTTTCTAATGCTGAGGTTTAACCACCATCTCAGTCTCTACTCTTAGCCTCACCCACTGTGTCTTTCTCTCTCCTCCCCGGGTGCAGCGGAAATCGCCCAGCGCTACCGCATCACCAAGTACCCCACGTTGAAATTGTTCCGTAATGGAATGATGATGAAGAGGGAGTACAGGGGTCAGAGGTCGGTCACGGCCATCGCCGATTTCATCCGCCAACAACAGGTCGACCCGGTGAAAGAAATCCACTCACTCGAGGAAGTGAATAAAGTGGATGTGAGTGACAAGAACGCACGATTTTATGACCTAAACCTTTTATGTGAAGCTGATGGTTTTGTCTTGTCCTGCAGAGAAGTAAGAGAAATATAATTGGTTACTTTGAAACGAAGGACTCTGAGAACTACCACACGTTTGAAAAAGTTTCCAACATCCTGCGAGATGACTGCACATTCCTGGCTGCTTTTGGGTGAGATGAGCCTCCGTGGTCTTGAAGATGTGTCTCATCTGCGATTCAGAACTAGTCCTCTGGTCAATATTGACTCGTGGGATGTAAACTCGCAGCAGTCGCAGCAGAAGCTTGTTTTGTTTTTTGGTTGTTTGGGGCCGTATTTGTTGAACTTGCCTCCTGCTTCCTCAGCGCGGTTTCAGAGTCCGAGCGCTTCAGTGGAGACAATATCATCTACAAACCGGTCGGGGAGAACATCCCCGACATGGTCTACCTCGGGGGGCTCAGCAACTTTGACCTGAGCTACACTTGGGCTCAGGACAAGTGCGTGCCTCTGGTCAGAGAGATCACCTTTGAAAACGGAGAGGTGCGTCTCGTGTTCATTTCCGCCTCCGGTCATCCTTTTTACTGACCATTAATATTCATTTTCCAGGAGTTAACCGAAGAAGGCATTCCATTCCTCATCCTGTTTCATCTCAAAGAAGACACAGAAAGTTTAGAGAAGTTTCAGCACGAGGTGGCTCGACAGCTCATCAGCGAGAAAGGTGCGTCTACTCCCATCTTAATCCAGTGACTCATGAAACTAAGACGCTTGTGTTTGCCCTCAGGTTCTATAAACTTCCTGCATGCAGACTGTGACAAGTTCCGTCACCCTCTGCTCCATATCCAGAAAACTCCAGCCGACTGTCCAGTTATCGCCATCGACTCCTTTAGGCACATGTATGTCTTTCCGGACTTCAAAGACGTCGCGTAAGTATTTTCTTCCTTTTTTAGGAGCGTCGAACTCAAGGGCCGAACTACACGTATAGATGTTGTCTTTTTCATTCTTTGAGCCTCGATTTATCTTAATCCTGTCGCTGTTCCTAGTCCGTATAAACCGTAATCTACTTTTATTTTGAGATCAGGCGGGTGAAATAATATGTCTTAACTTATAATAAACATTAACAAAAAAGACCCCCAGGTCTGGAGTTTGACAATTTAATTTTCATATAATTAAAGAAAAAAAAAAAGAAAATATAGTTACGATAAGAAATATTTCTCCTCCCTCCTATTGTTTCTTTTGCATGACAAATAAAGGTTAACATGCACATTTAATTGTAGTGTAAATGGTAAGATTAAAGGACTAACAAAGACATATTTCTAGATAACTAAACCACAATTCATTACAAAAAAGTTAAGGTTGTAATAACTGTATTTATTTTTATGAATATATTATCAAATTAGGTGAAATAATTGTACTTTTATTTGTCATTTTTACATGTTATGACTAATATTAAGGCAAGAAAATGATTGAATGAGTAAAAAGATAATTGAAATACCCAGATGTTCAACTTGAGGTAAAACTACAAATATACTCTTTTGTTTATACTGTGTTAGATCAGCAAAATCCAAAATATATCAACACCGTCGGATCAGCAACTTGTCAACTCTTACTTACCTAAACATGAATTATGTAAAGATCAGGTTCAGCAGGAAAAGCTGCTTTGAAAGTTTGAAAGAGAAGAAACATCTGTAAGAAAGAAAAGTGTTATAGAAACAAAAGATTTTTCTGCAAGTTTTCACTCTGGATTTCCAATATTTAACGTTTGTGATCAAGTAGTCAGAATAAAGATATTTGCTGTCTTACAAATCTTTAGTTCCTCAAAGTCTAGTGTTTAAAAAAACAGTGGTTTGGCTTCAATCTGAAAAAGAAATCTATCAAAAAATTACTTTTAATGCAATGCCTTGCAATAACTTTTTTTTTAAATTGCAATTTCTTTTAAGCAGTTGGTGATTTAATGCAATCGTGTGATCCTGCACAAATTAAAAAAAATGACCACAACTGTAGCAGCGTGTGATGATGAACGAGTCGCTCAAATGTCACAACCATTGATCATTTTCTTGTCGACAAATTTGGGGCAGCTATGGCTTGATGCTAATGAGCGAAATTAGATTGTGTGCGATTGTGCACTCCATGTTTAAACCTATGTTAATAAAGAAAATTGAATCACACACACACACACACACACACACACACACACACACACACACACACACACACACACACACACACACACACACACTCTAAAATGCATTTTTAAAAGATGTCACACCTTCTAAAATCTGTCCTTTATGAATGAGCCTGGACACCGGAGCTAATGTGACATGATTTGGCACGTGCAATAAGTGCTAAACTAATCTAGTCTAATCTCATTTAGTCTCATTTATTCTAACCCAACCCACCCCCGCCCCGATCACCCCCCCTCGCCCTCCCCCTCCTCACCCTTACATCCCCAATTTGAGCCTGATCAAATAGACGGACGCCCCGAGGACTGACCAGCTCTCAGCGTCCTAATTGCATCACATCAGCCCAGCATGTGGCGCACAGCTAGTAATTACATTAGCGCAGTCTATGGTCCACGTGTTGACGTGTGTGTCCGCGCGACACACACAGTGTGACCAGCCGCGACCGGCCGATATGACAACAAGATGAGCGGTCGCTATCGAGCCCCACGTTAGCCGCGGGGATCGGGGGAGTCGTGTGTGTGTGTAGGAATGTCCTTTGTTTTGGGATTACAATTGTCGTTTTTATTTAATGTGGTTTTAATTTTTCACGCGTTATATTATTAAATCGTCGTTGCGTAACCACCCTCTCGTTAACGGTGACCTGAACAGCTCCTATAATGCTTTGCCGCCCAGTCAACCAATCGGAGATGTCAACATTTTTTAATATTGTCTTGTAATGACACAATTAGCCATCGCTAAATAGAGCGGTGTGTAGAAGGGCATTATGGGAGTTCACTGTTTTTATTCTGGGGTCATGGTTTCTGACTGCAGTCGCTCAAATACATTTAAAGATGAAAAGATAAGTCTGCGATATGGCGAGGGATAGATGGATAAAACTTTATTGATCATCTGTTGATGAACGTCTTGGTGTGTTTCAGAATCCCAGGAAGGCTCAGACAGTTTGTGCTGGACCTTCACTCAGGGAAGCTGCACCGCGAGTTCCACCACGGACCGGATCCCACAGACAGCACGCCCGGACAGGTCTGGTGACATTAAATACACACACTTACACACACACACACACACACACACACACACACACAGTCACACACGTGCGTACTTATGCCACTTTCGAGGAAGTCTGACATACCTACATCTGTAGTTGTGTAATGATTTAAAGAGCAGCTTAATCCTTTACTCGATGTAGTAGATGCCATCGTTGAAAGAAATAATTATTTGTAATTAATGCTTTAATTTCCAAAGTATGATTTATTTAAATGTTATTTAATTTACCCTGACATCGGAGACACATTTTTAATACAACATTCAGGGACATTGATTTTAAATAAAGGCTCAAAAACACAGTAAGATATAAACTTTTAGTATAATTAATTATCTATGATGAATTTATCGAGTTCGATCATCTAAGAACAGCTTCGTCTCGTCCAACAATGACACGCGTTTGTCAGAAATAACATTGGTCACAATGGGGACATTGAAGGGTGTAGTACCTCGCACTTACGCTAGAGGCAGCATTCAACATCATACACAGCTAGAGTAAGGAGGGGTTCACACACTTACACTAGAAATAGTAATTAAGTCACTGTTTTTGGATATCTGTGGGGTTTTTTGGAGCATCTACAGTGTTTCCAAATTAGCCACTTTGTTTTCTGACAAATATTGGGTTACACACACACACACACACACACACACACACACACACTATTCTATTGATGGTTGAGTCCCTTCACGGTCTCATCAAGGCTCAAACACAAACATCCATAAACACGATTGACATTTGTGTTCAGGGCGATCGCCGGCGACGCCGGACACAAACTTTTTCCTCTTCTTCAAACGTTCCCTGAAATCCTCGATTCTTCCGCTGACAATCATAACAAATCACTGGTGTTTACGAGCGAGCCTCAGAGGCAGCGGCCACACGTCCGCCCCGGGGACCCCTCCCTCCCTCACATGAGGCGCACACTCCCGATTTAGGCGTGAAAAGCGAACCCATGTGACCCGGCCTTCCGTGTACCCAAGAGTCGTCACACCGTGTCCCGGTCCATGAAGTACACGGAATCGGTTGAAGTCCCAAGTTAAGCAGGCGGCGTGTCATTTTAAAGACTAACAGAGAAGTTGGAAAATACACGTGGCCGAGATTCACGCCGGCGTCCAATCAGAGACGAGCTTTTTATGAGGCGGTGACTCGGTGTCGCCCAGACTGAGCTGGAAGAAGAGGGTGAGACACGGTTCCAGCGTCGATGTCAGAGAAGCTTCTGTTTTATCCCAGAATGCCCGGAAGGAAGGAGAGAGCACTTGGGCGGTCGTAATGTTTTGGACACAAGTTGCAGACACAGGAAGCTTTTAAGAACGAGGAGATTCAGGAATAGAAGTGAAGAAAAGAAATAACATTTCACACTCTTTTTTTTCTTTTTTAATAACGCATTTCTTTCAAGCTTTTTTTATTTTTCTAAATGATTTAAATAATAATAATAATAATAATAATCTCTATTTCGTTTTATATAGAAACCTTCATATGGAGTTGTTTTTTTTTTATAATTAAAAAAAAAAAGAAGAAATTTTTACACATGGTTTTACGAAATCATTCCAATAATTAAAAAAAAAAAAAGTTTAATAGCCTTTTAAAGTCAATATGAAAATGTTGGTATAATAGTGTCACCATGATTGGATGATGAGTTCAGTAGCTCTGTGCTCTGTTGGTAATGTCTGGTCAATATATTCTATTGTTACATTTTTATATTGAAAGGTACTACTTACTTGAATAAAATAAATGTAATATATTCAAAATGTTTTTTCTACGCATAGGGTTTGATAATAATAATTAAATTGTATTTATACATTTAATTTCGTATTTGGAGCCAAATTAATTTAATATAAAAGTGTTGGTATAATAGTATCACTATGATTGGATCAATGTTTGATCAAGTAACTCAGTGCTCTGTTGTTATGGTCTGGTGTCACTATGATGCCAACATTTTATATTGAATTTAAAAGGTCAATTTATTATCTTATTATCTATCTATTATCTTTAAAAAGTTAAAAATAATTGAATTTAGACTTATTTTTCTTTATTTTCGGCATTAGGATATGTATCTCTGTGTAAAAAATACTTATAATTAATTTCGAAAATGTTAAAAAAAGGGGTATAATGTGTTTTCTACTATGCATTGTTAGATTTGATTATAAAATGTTTAAAAATATGTATTTCAATAAAAAGTAGTGAAGTTTTAACATTTAAAATTATAAATTCAAGCATATATTCAGATGTCACTGATATACTTCCATTGGAAACCGATCTATAAAGGAGACAAAAACACGTTAATCCAAAAATGAAAGTGTGTCTATATTGTCATCATCTGTGGACGATCACGTGACTCTCTTGTTCCCGGACCTTCGCAGGAGGACGTGGGAGACGTCGGGGCCAGCAATCCTCCCGAGAGCTCCTTCCTCAAACTGGCGCCCAGCGAGACCCGCTACACCATCCTCACACGGGACCGCGACGAGCTGTGACCCCCCTCCTCGGCCCTCCAGTGATCCTGTGACTCAATGCTAGGGCCCCCCCCGGGGCGGGAGGTGGGGGAGGGGGGGCGAAGTAGGGGGGGCTCGGGACAGGCCAGCGGGACGGAACAGCAACACCCAGCACCCTTACTGAAGAAGACGGTGGAGAAAACACACAGAAGGAGAAAAAGTCTGTTTTTGAATAATCTCTATTTTCATAACTCGCGTATAATTTTTATTTTGGAATCGGAAACAAGGGGCGGGGGAGGGGAGGGGGGGGTGTCCGGGCCGGGGGGTGTTTTTATTTTGTTGGGAGCTTGTACATATGTTGCTTAGGCATCTCATTGTTGGTCTAAATTATGCCGAGGTTAATGCAATGTCGTTGTCTTTTGTTTTTATTTCCGTCGCGTCCACCTTTTTTGTCGTAGTCCGAGCGTGGATCAGATCCTTCACTCCAGTCGTGGGACCTCGAGCTCTCCAGCAGCTTGTTTGTAGAGCACAAGTAGCTTCACCACTTAAGTCCCGTCCCCCCCACCCGTCCCCCCCCATCAAAACTCTCCTGAGATGAACCCCCGGCTCCACCTGGTACTGGGTCAGAACCTGATGAAGAAAAAAACTCTTTTAGCATTTGAAAATGAGATCGGTCGCTTTTTTTTGAGTCTCTTCTGTCTTCGCCGGATTAATCAAGTCTCGAATAGAAAAAAAATCAAGACCTTGGACGCTCCGAAAAGCCAATGATGGGATGTTAAAAATGTACTTAAAAGTACTGTAATGAATAGTTTAAGACACAGTCCTCACTCACGGTCCAGACCAAGCGATGCACTGAGGCGGCTGCTCACGATTATGTTTAAAAAAGAAAAAGAGAAAAAAAAAAGTTGTTTATTTGTTCTTGTCACTCGTTGAGAGTTAAAAGTTTTTGGTACAATGCATTAGGACTGGTCGGTCCAGCTTGTGTCGCAGAGACGTATCAGCCCACGGAAGAGAAGGATGACGGAGGGAAAAAAAGGGGGCGACGCCATTTCTAAACAAACAAAACGAGTCATCTCAGAGAATTAAAGATCATTTTACAAGACGTGCTGGACTCGCGCTCCTTCTTTGAAACGTTGCGTCGGGAAACCTTTGAGCCTTGTGTCAACACAAGTGTATCATCGTCACACACGTCATTTTATTTGACAAAAAAAAAAGTTGTATAACTACAATTTCAAAGTCTGACAGATGCGGACTGATAAAGAGATGTCTGCTAAGAGTCTTAAAACTACACGTCCCACAATGCACTGCAACAAGACATAAATACAAAGATACAAGTATTGTAAAAAAAAAACAACCTGAGAAAAAAGGTTAGACAAAAAAAATGGAAAGTTAAAATTAGAACTCAAAACTACCCAAAAAGTCCCATAATGCACTGCAACAGATAAAACACCAATGGAAACGATAGTATTATGAAATAACTGAATGAAAAAGTAAGACAGAAAAGATGATTAGAAGACTGAAAAAAAGGAGTCTTAGAACCACAAGTCCCATAATGCACTGCAACAAAACGGGCATACAGAAAAACTAGATACAAATTTTAAAAAACGATAGTGTTGTGAACAAAATAAGGAAAGTAAAAAAGTTAAGACTAAATGATGAAAATAATACTCAAAGTATTCTCAAAACGACAACGTCCCATGATGCACTGCAACAGAACAGGCATACAGAAAAACTAGATATGGGAAAAGAAAAAAGTTTTAGACAAAGAAAAGATGAATAGAAAGCTGATAAAAAAAGTACCATGATGCACTGCAACATTTCAACCAAGACAAAACCACATATTCCACTCCCAACATTCAATAGTTTATTTGAATTGACACGTCGTTGATTCAAACTTCTTGACGATAAGAAATAACAAAAGTGGCACTTTGGGCGAGAGTTCGTTCTTCTGTTCACAAAAACACAAAAACACACCATAGTTACAGCAGAAGGTATGAATTAGTGTTTTGGTCGTAAACAAAAACAAACATACAGTTTGAGACACATTTTGAAATCAACATGAATTAAAAATACTATCCATTTCTGGCAACAACAGTCTCACAAAGCACAAGAGGTCACTCGAGGTCACTCAAGGTCACTCCAGGTCACTCCAGGTCACTCCAGGTCACTCGAGGTCACTCGGGGTTCTGGCCCCTCATTTGTCTGACTCCGGTTCCGTCGGCGGCGGCGCCGTCAGCTGCTTCATCTGCAGGTCCAGGAGGCCTCGCCGGTGCTTCTGGACCACGTTCCCGCCGGCGTACCCCAGCGCGCCGCCCCCCACCGCCGCCGCCACGCCGGCGACCTTGAACCCGGCCAGCAGGCCCAGCGGACCCCCGATCACGCCGCCCAGCAGGGCCCCGGCCAGCGGCAGCACCGCCAACTTGTACCCCACCGCCTGCGAGGAAGAAGAAGAAGAAGTTGTTTAATTAAAACCACCTTCGGCGGGACTTTGTGGCGTCAAAAAAGTCTTTCATCATCACACGGCGGCCTGAAGAAGAAACGCCGGCAACACAAGCCGGCGTGAAAACCGACGCTTCAAAGCGTCTTTATCGGCGAGATGTAGCCGCCGAGTTATTACGCCGCTATCATCAGAGCGGAAGGTGGTCGTCGCTGATGCCAATTAATGACCCGAACGTTCATCTGATAACTTCATTTAGACGAGTTCAAAGAGCGTAAATGAGACGCCCGTGTAGGTGTTTGTGTGTCGGCCATGTTTGTCGCCCGCGATGGTACGCTCGTCTCATCTCGTGCTTCGCTGACGTTCGTTTTCGTTGACTTTCAAAACTTCTGAAAAGGGAACTGGTTGAGCCGGACGGAAGGAGAGACGAGGTTCAGTCGTACTAACCTCAGGGGAAGAGCAGGGGTTAAAATATATCAATACACTAAAAATGTTTTACAATACTTTTGTAATTCAACAGCACTGTATCGTTTTTTTAATTTAAAAAAACCCATTATGTATATATATTATAAAAATTCTCTACCATCGTTTTTTTATGGTTTATATATATTCTACTTATATTCAAAAAAGTTTGAGTAAAATAAAATAAATCCAATTCTTTTTTAATGTACAATTAACAATCAAATATTCACAACGGTTTTTTTTTTTCATTTTTGTGTTGTAATTGAGCTCACTGTCCCTAGATGGCAGCAGTCATTACGTCCTCCACAGCTAAAGGGACAAAGAAATCCTGCAAGATCCTGGTGATGACTGAGGACGAGAGGATACAGTCGACTCCAGCAGCTGATGTTTGGACATATTTTGGTTTCAAAACAAATGATCGCAGTTATGACTTCGTCGGGAGTCATGTGGTCTGTAAATTCTGCAACACCAGAGTCAAGTACTCGACAATACTACAACGATCCCCAAGATGACTGGGGACGAGAGGATACAGTCGACTTTTGCAGCTTTTGAAGCTGATGTTTGGACATATCCTGGTTTCGAAACAAATGAGTGTAGTTACGACTTCAGTCGAGAGCCATGTGGTCTGTAAATTCTGCAACACCAGAGTCAAGTACTCGACAATACTACAAATATATTCTTGTTACTACAGTATCACTATAGATCGTCAGATTCTTGCCAGTACAAAGGGAACAGACCGATTCGTGGAAGATGTTGAATCGACGACATGAAAGCAAATTTTGCTCCGGAAAAACTATTTAACAGTCATTCAAACCTCTATCCCTGTTCAACACACACACAACACACACACACACAACACACACACACACACACACACACACACACACACTTCATCCTACCTCTCTATCACTCTCCCTCCTTTCCTCTCTCCATTTCCTTAATTGCAGCTTTCCTTCGTATTCGAACGGATCAATAGGGACAAACGCTCTGGAATGGCTGGGAGGCAAAGTGCCATCGATCTCCTCATCTCCCAAACACCACACACACACACACACATGCACACACACGCACACACACACACACACACATAGATAATCAGCACATACACACCTTCCCCAGGCTCCTGGTCCCATCCTCCACGTTGGCAGCGGCTGTGTTGACGTTGTCCTCAATGCTGTCAATCTTCTCCTGCTGTGACTGGTGCACGGGGTTACAAACACACACACACATTAATATATACACACACACACACACTTTGGAGAAACATTTCTAAAATGACACAATTTAAGCTCACAAGCACTTGCTGACATTGTTGAGATGAATCTGTGAATATGAAGTGATGGTTTGAATTGTTCGTGTGTGTGTGTGTGTGTGTGTGTGTGTGTGTGTGTGTGTGTGTGTGTGTGTGTGTGTGTCTCATGAAATATTCAGAGTGGCAGCTGTCCCTCTCCACGTGTGAGCTGGACACAGTGACCAAACAACCTCGTCTCTCCAGCCCCAGCTCGGGACTCAAGAGTTTCCTGACAGTTTTATGTAAAAAAAAAATCCTCTCTTTTGAATCCGGACGCACGAGTTAAACGGACGATAACAATCGGGAGATTCCAGCGTTCGACTCCGTCTCGGGACCAAATCTGTGTTTTGGTTAACAGCTCGGTTGGTTGAACTGATAAGTTGATCAGTTTGATTTGGTGTTAAAAAGGAAAAAAATAGCTTTTTATATTTGTCACTGAGAGTCACTGATGCACATGATTGTTGATTTCATTGATAAACATCAGTGTTTTCACACAGACATGTGATACAGTGAACGACAGGAAGGAAAGACATAGAAAAACTACAAGGGAGGATGGGGGGAAAAATAAAAAATAAAATAAAGGAAGGAAAAGAAAGAAGGTAGACACAGAAGATATGCATGAAAAAGCAAAAAAAAAATTAAAATAAAGAGAATGGATGGAAAGTAATGAATAAAAGAGTGAAAAGGAAGAAATGTAGACACAAGAAAATGAAGGACAAACGAAAAGAAAAATAAGGTTAAAACGAAAGGAAGACCAGATGAAAGTAAGGGAGGGAAAAAATAGAGAAATAATGATTAAATGTGGTTAAAACCGTGTTAAAGGACGAAAGAAACATGAAAATCAATGAACGTTAGAAGAATTATTACAGAAAAAAAACAAAGGAAAGGAAAGATGATAAAGTGTATGGAAGGAAAAAAGGAGGGATGAAACCTGAGGAAGGAACGAATACAGAAAAGTAAGTGCGGGGAACAAAGGTAGACACAAGAGATGAATGAAAGACAGGAAAAAGAGAATAAGGTTAAAATAAAGACCAGATTTAAATAGGCATAAAAGGCAAAAAAGAAGGGAATAAACAAAGGAATGAGGATAATGGATAAGTCTTTAATAGATGGAGACTAAAGGAAAGTATGAAAGAAATGAAAACCATTTGGAAGAAAAAGGAAGACATGAGAAAGAAAAGATAAAGTTTAAAAAATAAGGAGATAGGAAAACGTATCTAGCTTAAAAAGTAAAAAAAAACAGAAGGAGGAAGATTAAGAAGACAGAAGAAGTGGAGAAAGAAGAAAAAAGAGGAACTTGAAATAGTGTTTCTTCAAGTACGACTTAATAAAGTGGAATAAAAACTTCTCCGCTGAGGTCACATGACCAGGATTCCCTCCCGAGAGAAGACACTTTTCTTCAGCTCTGAACCGTCTTCTCTCAGGATCTGAACCGTGTGTTCTCCACCTGCTTGATCCCTCGCTTCCATCCCTGTGGACCAACTCCCTCCTCCCTCCTCCTCCTCCTCCTCCTCCTCCTCCTCCTCCTCCTCCTCCTCCTCCTCCTCCTCCTCCTCCTCCTCCTCCTCCTCCCTCCTTCACTGGCCTCCAGGGCCTCTCCTCAAACCATCATCAAGTACTTACGTGGACGCACTGAGAGAAGGTCGTGATCAGGTCGCTCAGCTCCTTCAGATTCTGCAGAAGAGAAGAGCGATGAACGAGGGAGGAGACGAATGAAGAGCGAGAGACTCTTACGTCCTCCAGGTTGTCCCAGGACTCGTAGGCGCACTCGTCCGCGGGGATCTCCGGGAGGTGGAGCTGAAGTTGTCCGAGCTCCTCGTCGCCCTCGTCCTCCTCCCGGTCGAAGGATCGGTCAGCAGGTGGCGTGGTGGTCGAGGTGGTCGAGGTGGTCGAGGTGGTGGTCGTGGTGGTGGCGGCGGGCGGGGGGGCGGGGGTGACGTGCAGCTGCAGGAAGTCTTCGGTGGCTCGACGCGCTCGCTCTCGGACCGGCTTCACCAGACGCTCCAGAGCGACGGCATCTTCTGAGCGAACGCGAGAGCAGAGATGCTCCATCTCCCTCATGTTGGCTCGGAGCTGCTGCGCTCAGAAGATCAAGATGGTGTCAGGAAGTGTTACAGTGTTCAAATATTTACACTTTAATACATTTATTTATTAAATACAATTAAAAATAATAAATCATGATGACATCAGGAAGTGTTACAGTGTTCAAATATTTACATTTAATACATTTATTTATTAAATACAATTAAAAATAATAAATCATGATGACATCAGGAAGTGTTACAGTGTTCAAATGCTTACATTTTTATTAATTTATTAATTTAAATACAATTAAAATAATAAATCATGATGATGTCAGGAAGTGTTACGGTGTTCAAATAATTACATTTTTATGTATTATTCTTTTTTATTTATTAATATATTAATTAAAAAATAATACATCATGATTATATCAGAAAGTGTTAAAGTGTTGAAATATTAATATGTTTTTTTATTACTCTTTTTTTATTTTTATTTATATATTTATTTAAAAAAAAATTATGATGGGAAGTGTCACGGTGTTCAAATATTAATATGTTCATTTAGTATTATTTTTTATTTATTTATATATATATATATATATATATTTAGTTTTTTCAATCAAATATTCACATTTTCATTGTGTTTTTAAAATTGAAATATGTATTAAAAACACAAATCATGAGATGTTTGTTATTAGAATATCTTTAAAGTTAATTGTTTCATTGTTTTTTTTATTACAATATTACAATTTTAACTTTCAGTTTTGATCATCAATATTTACAGTTATATTTTGTTTATTTATTGTTTTGTGTGTCTTTTTCTTGTACAATATTAATTAAAAATACAAAAGTATGTTGTCCAGAAACTAAAATGATTATTGTTATTTTATTAAAATATTTATATAGTTTATCCATTTATTTTTATTATTGAATTTCTTTTTTTTTTTAAATACAGAATTGTTACTCTGGCTTCCACATACATGTACGTTTAATCCTCTTGTTTATCTATTTTGTATTTACATTTATTTAAATATTTATATTTTGTTATATCAAAGAGGTTTTTTTGCTGTAAAACATATTTTTGTTTCGGTTTAAAAAATAAGTGACTGTTAACATTTTTCCTCTTTTAAAAATCAAACCGTTTTTATTTCACATTATGTTTATTCTTTGCTTCAGTGTTTTGTTTTAAAATAAAAAATAAAAATAAAATTAGCATTTAAAAACGATGACACTGAAAATAAAAGTGACGAAAACATGAATGATGTTTAAAAAAAAGTTGACATATTATTTTTTAATGTACTTTTTTTAAAATGACTTTTATTTATTTATATTTATTTTAGTAATTAAGTTATTATTACTTTCAACTCATTCAAATAAAATGTATTTAAAAAAAATGTATTTTTACATTTATACTTTAATGCTTAGTTAAATGTATAATGATTTTTATAAAGTCTGATTCAAATATTAACATTAAATCCTGATTGTATCATCATTTAAGCATCTACGACGTATTCGTGATGAACTCTTCAACACGAGCGAAGCACGATATTAAATTGCCGACACGTTCAATACAATCAAACTATTTGATGCCATCTTGAAAGAAGACCTCGATCCTAGTTTGCACCAGTGTTGATGGAAGTGTTGGGACTGGTGAGAGGTGGTGGGTTGAGGGGGGGTCGACTCATTAAAGACCCAGATATGAGGCTTGTGGGGGAACACGAGCCACCGCGCCCCGAGGGTGACAGGAGGATTACATGGCTGCATTGAGCCGAGGCGTGACCTGAACTCACAGGTCGACGACAGGCTGATCTCGTGATCGTACGAGTCGGACAGAAAAACCCCCTGAACGTCACGGAGACGGTGAGGAGTCGTGTCGGAATCATCGCTCGCTCGGGGGCGACCGACCAATGGCAGCAGGAGGAGGAGGAATAGTGTCGGCTTCTCACCTCCAGGAGTTCGAAACATCTGCTGAAAACGTGGAACTGAATGTTCACTCGCGCGTCACTGGAACCTACGATTCGAAGAAGCCAGAAGGACTTCTTTGAGGACACGTTGATACCATGTTGAGAGTCGACTCGTCGTGTCTGGAGATAACCATCTCTCTGCCTGGTTTTCATCGTTTCCATTGAAATAAGCTTTTTGTTTTTATTACGAAAAACCTTAAATGAAACAACAATTTGATGAATGAATCAAATAGAGTTTGTGTTTCACTCTCTACTAGTTTATAGGTTTCATTTTTCGGGGTAAATTTGACTGAAAAGCCTAAAAAAAACTCTTAATGTAAAATAAAATACAGAAAAAAAAACACATTTCAGATAATGATGGTCTGTTGAAGCTTCATGAAACAGTGTCATGTTGTTTAGAGGTCAGTAGTGGGCGCCATCAGTTCAAAAATGACTTTTCATTATCATCATCACAAAACTTTATAAAACACAAAAAAGTAATTGGTCTTGGTTGATGTAAGAGATTGTTGGCGCCTTTTGAACGACAACGACACTAATGAATATTAATATGATTATTAATTAATAAATGAAGATGACTGAGGACGAGAGGATACAGTCGACTCAAGCATCTTTTAAAGCTGATGTCTGGCCACACTTTGGTTTTAAAACTAATTAAAGCAGTTACGACTCCTAATGATTCCATTAATACTAAATACCAAAATATTTTTTTCACAATACCGTATCGATATTCGACAACACTATATCGATAAAAACAAAATCACTTTTTTTTCCCCCGTTGCTTTCAAATAAAAATTTTAATTGATCAGAGTTCTTTAATGGTTTGTATTTTAAAGAATAATAATTTATTCTTTGTATTCATTTACAATTAACAGGCAAATATTGACAGCTTTTGTTCATGTTTGTGTTCCGACCACTAGATGGCAGCAGACATTATGTCCTCCACAGCTAAAGTTAAAATGAAGATGACTGAGGACGAGAGGATACAGTCGACTACAGCAGCTTTTAGGGCTGATGTTTGGACATATTTTGGTTTCAAAACAAAAGTAGTTACGACTTCGTCAAGAGTCATGTGGTCTCTAAATTCTCGACAATACTACACATATATCCTTGTTACTACAGTATAATAATATATCGTTGTTTTTTTAAGTGTGAAAAGAGCTACTTTACAGAGTGGACAGTTCTAGTTATGAGAAAAAAACATGTATTCAAAAACCTAGCACTAGCCCAATCTACGCCATGTTAAAATGCCAACATGAAGATTTCCAAACAGCACTTCCATCAGGCCTCAAACTAAAGTTAGGGCGAAAAGACCCGGACTGTCCGTCCGTCCGTCCGTCCGTCCGTCCGTCTGCACACACGTCAACAGCGAGTACACTAACCTCTACTCAGGATTAACACTGTGAAGACATGGGAAAGCACTCGGTGTTCGTCCCCCGGGTCAGCGGGGTAATGGTGAGAGGATAGGTGTGTGTCTGTTCAGAGTTATTTCACCTTCGGAGACACGGTGGCTTCTAG